>NW_022728190.1:24774-38188 GCF_011630105.1 Anneissia japonica | reverse complement strand
TGTTTCCAATCATGCTTGCATGAAATTCTCACTTTATACCATCTAGCTTTTTCTACCCTCACTCACTCCCCACTGAGGAAGGACTAGTCTTGTCCGAAAGCTCTGGTTCTATTTCTGGCTGTTTACTTACGTTTACTTTTTAGCTGTTGCTTATCATTTTTGTATCTCTACTGAGATCCAGTCATTGTTTCCCACAGCATTGTTGTTTTTCAGTATTTTGCCTTTAATTTATATATTTATATATATATATTCATATATTTTAGAATTATTTTTAGTTGAATAAAAAATAATTTCCAATTGTTTTGAATTTTTCTTTCAGAAATAGAATATTGCTATATTGTTATAAGAATTCAACTCGGCAGCTTCCTAATGCACCTGGCAGGCCAACAACACATTCCACCACCTATCTGCTCTATTGTCGTTGCTATCAGAATCAGAAGAATCAGATTACTTTGGGATCAAATAAAATCTTATTTGTATGTGCGCTGAAAGTTTTGATCAGCTTAAAAAATGATCAACACAATGAAATACTTACCATTATCCTTAAATAATTTCAATAAGAAAAGCTTTTAAGATAATTATAAAAATAATGATTTGCATAAATAATAGTGATTACAGTGGGCATTGTTTGGACCTCAATGTGTTTGACAAGGAACATTTAAATAAATTGCAAAAAAAAAATGTATTATTTTATTTAAGTGCACTGTGTGCATGAATTATTGTACTACATAAATTATTAGTTTTATTATTACTTGTGTACACTGTATAATATATAAAGTACTAACTTGCAGGAAATGCCATTTGATACTGATTTTGGCAATATAAACAAAATAAAAATATTTTTATTTTGCCATGTTAAAGCATAATATATCAGAAAAGTTGTTCTACAATGCCATGGAATGTTGTGATTAAGTTTACAATAAACTCAACCAGAAAACATATACAGAACTCAGATAAATTGTTGAAAACTAATGTGGGAAAAAAAACGTATCATTTCAAGAAAAACTTAATCTGTTGATATAGTCGCAACAGGTTAAAGTTTAATAATTATTAGAAAGTTTATTATAAAACAATGTTATTTATGGTATATGTTGTTATGTGAATATGGGGTTTTAATTTGTTAATGAATATTAAGAAAATAAAATGTTTTACTTAATGGCTATCTTCCACTAATCAAAGGTAAATTGTGTTATATGAAGAATTTATGTACTAAAAGTAGGATTGCACATCGGTAACTAAGAAAATTGTTCTTAACTATGATAGCTGTCACTGTGCTGAACTTTCAAATTTACATTATGTTGTTTATGTTCTGTATATATTATTTTTTCTTTGAAATGATGGCGTTCTACTAAACCATTAGAGAGGATTAACTATGCTGTGTTCAGTATGTGTATATAAAAAAGCTGTAGTCATTATTCCATGTGCATCAAATAATGACATCATTATTTTGTGCATACATTGAATAATGATGTCACTATTTTATGCATATTGAAAATAGGCTACACTGGCTATTGCACATATGGTACTCTACTGTCCTTGAATATATTGGCCTACATATTTTTAAAAACCATATAGAAGTTAATCTAATTATTATTTTAGTCAAATTACAAATATCTTGTTCTCATTTACCGTAGCCTATGCCTTTAGAAATGTACACTACCAGTAAGCAGAACCAGATGTTTATATTACAAGTACTGTACAGAATTGAAATTCTTGTTTACGTATTTCAAATGATACCAGTGAATTGCAAATGAAGCACATATTTTTTTTAGATGTGTACATATTCTAGTTGAAGACGTGGAGAAACCTCATCAAACGCATACAAGATTAATAGGACAAGTTTTGTTAAATTAACTTTGATATCATGAAATGTTGGATGTTAATTATGTCCTCAAATTAAAGTTATTACATGAATGAAACAGTATAATACAATATTACCAAATGTATGCATTTAGTGGTACAGTACTGTAATCCATACTGGAATTGGTAAATAGATAGAATAAAGATAATGTAATAGTTCTCTAATTGTAAATGTATTCTTACTGTATGTTCAAATGTTTTACTGATATTAAAGATGGAGGTAACTGTATAAGTGGCCTTGTTTTGTTCAGCATGATACTATAAATAATATATAGATATTTTATATACAGTATGGTACATCTAATGTTATAGCACATAACATCAAAGCCTTTATGTCCATAGTGCAACACTTATTGAAGCATACACATACTTGGCTTTCTCAGGGGTGTACTCCATAACAATTTTGCATTCAAACCGTACCAACTTGTGAGTGGAGAGATAAATGCTGATGACTGCCTTTCCCAGAGACAATACCTGTTTGTGCTAAATACAAATTATTATTATTACCTTGGATTTAAACCAGTAACCTTTTGATTGGAAGCCCAAAGATTTACCACTGTGTCACACTTCCCAAGGGCAGATCCAGAGAAAAATCTGGGTAGGGGGACGTGCGACATACAAAGCATAGCATAAGCGGGGAGTGGGGATGGTGGTGTTTAATTTTTTATGTTTAGAAATGCTTGAACATAGACACTGGTACATGGAATTCAAATAAAAATTTAGCTGGTCTTGGGGTACTGTGGTCTTTCTGCTCTCTTTTTTTTCATCTAGATGTGTATAAGAGACAGGCTAAGCACTGAGCAGGGACAGTGCTATTTGAAATTTCTGTTTAGGAATGCTTGACCATAGAGACTGGTACATGGAATTTAAATATAAAATTAGCTTGTCTTGGAGTACTGTACTCCCTCTTTCTCCTTTCTTTTCTTCTCTTTTTTGTTGGTGGGTGTTATACAACCCATGGCCCCCACTGGATCTGCACCTGCCTCCACATAAATAATAAGTGTCTACAAACCGTATGTTTACGTGAATAAGCGGCAAATACTATATTGATGACAACACAGAAAAAAAATTCTCTATTTGATATGATCATTTAATATTAAAGTATATAAAACTTTGTAACATCCCATCTTCACATACAAATTGCAATTCTTATAACTAATAATGATAATAATATACTTAAAAATTTTATGAATTAATAACATAATTTTAATTTTTGTCACATATAGTTGGCCTCACTTATATCCTGTGACTAATTTTTCAACATACAAGTAAAGCTTTGTCCACACTATCAAATTGTAAGTGACAAATTTGTGACAAGTTTGCGCTTCATAACCGCAAGGGAAAGGCGCAATATAAATACCCAATATCAGTATTGTCATGAGCCCATTATGGTGATGTCATATTACACCCAAATATGGGTATATCATATGTGTGGACAGATTAAGGCACCTACTATAACAGAGTAGAGAAGGGGATTGTCTCTCAAATTTAAAATCAACTGCACAGAGATGGATTCATAAAGCCCCCCTCCCCCTTTCCCAAGTAAAAATCTGGTACCGGTAACTAGGTACACATATACCGGCGAGTAGATACTTAAGCCCTCTATCCATACTGAAATTTTAATTAACAAAAATTTGACATGCCTATATAGGTTCATGGTGACAGCCCATCATGATAATATATAGGTACATCAAGACTATATATATGGGCATACAACTGTTGTTTGTAAAAACAATTGACAAAGTAATGTACTGTACCGATTGTTAGAGCACCCTCTAGGATTATAGTATACAATAACTTTTACAGTACAGTATATTTTAAAGATAGATGTCAAATTACCAAGGTGTATATAATAGGTGATTTCTTTAAAGGAAGGCATATATATATAGATGAATAATTCTTATTTGACAAACACTTTTATCGATCCCTCCAAGAAGGTATATAACGCAATGTACCAAACAAAAAAACATTTCTGGTTGTTCATAATCCATTTTGTTTTACTTTTGCAAGTACCAGATCCAGAACATCCTACATATATCCAAGCATCCTTGAAAGCTAATGTGTGTGACTGGCCTAGATTGAAATGCAAATTGGGGTGTGCATTTACAGCAGGGGAATCTTCAGGGGTGTATCTAGGCTGTCTCTTATACACATCTAGATGTGTATAAGAGACAGTCATTATTCTACAAATTATATTTTTATACTAAATGGATTGTATAAAAATATCATACATATACCCGATGCTGCAGAAGGCATGACTGAAAATAGTCTACTGACTGAGGAGTTTCTGTATTCTTTTGATTATTTATAAACCCTTAGCGAAATATATTATATATATATTAATATATATTAATATGTAGACACATAATTTGAAGACCTTAATCTCATAAACCTCATCTATATATTTTAAGGCATATTCATGGTTTAGTACTCTAGTAAACTATATTTTGTAGTATGTATACACCATTGTTGCAGATCCTAATTTTTAAACACAGGAATCCATTACATTGTTTTAAAAATAGCAGAAGTTCTGAGTGTCCCAGAACTGTGACACTCTCAGTGTTTCACTGGAGTCTCCCAAAAATTGAGATGGCCTCCTGCACTCATGTAAGCAAGCAAGATTCTCCTGGAAAATAACCCATTTCCTGCAAATTCATACTGTAATATTTGTATATTTATGCGTATCATTATGCATGGCAAAAAACATAAATTTGATTTGTTAAAAAATCTCATTCAACAAGATCTCTCAGAAATGACTTTCTTCAACTTGGAAAACCTGAAAAACTGTAAATCACTGTGGCAACAAACTTCAAAATCTGTTTTAAAGATTCTGCATTTCCATAACATTTGCAGCATTTTCTCTAAGATACTGTATATTTAAAAAAACAGATCTATTGCATTGTTAAAAAGGATTGTGTCAATCACAGTTGTACTAAAGTTCATAAAATATATTTTTTAATGTAGATTTGCAATTTTTCTTTTGGTTTTGAAATGTAATTAAAATCATACAAAATATTTACAGCATTCATCTCGCAGAAATTAAGAACAAAGAAAAAAGTATTAAAAACAAAATTATATAAAAAATAAAATAGCTAATGAAGCTAAATCATACTTATAATATTGCACATTTTCAACAAAATAACTATAGAAATTACTTGAATATTCATTAAAATGTATACAAATACAGTAAATAACTATACAGTATACTGCTTGGAAAAACAAAACAATCAAATATTATTACTGTTATTGACTTGTATTGAAGTGATCACCAATTTGTAGAGGGTCATGTTGTGTACAAAAAAATATATATTCTGTGACAACATGCTATCAATCAATTCTGCTGTAGGGCTATTTGACAAGGTTTGGGTACCTCAGCTTTTGGTGGGCTGTGTTGATGGGAGAGGGCCAGGGTTCAGCTCCTGGATATAATTTGTGGTGAAGACAAGTCAAACCAGTCATTCCTGGTAAATTGTGTTTTACTCTATTTTATTATACTAAACTAAACTATATATATCAGATATGAAATTCCTTTTAGATAAACCCTAACATGCTTACTGCTAAGCATTTTAGGTTTTATCTAAAAGGAATTTCATATCTGACACACAATTGAAAACAGATGAATTTTTTCGATAAACTATATATATTTATACATCATGCTACCCATGTTCTCACTTTCCCCATTTTTGACGTTAAAACAAGAACTTTTAACGATTTGGTGATGGTCTCTACCATGAGAAATGTTCAAAATCGTAAACTTCTCAAATACTGTTCTTTAAACAGCTATATAGTACTACAGTGTTACGTCATGATACCATGTGATGCTACTTGTTGCTATCGTTGTGACGACACGACTGTAGTAATCTATATATTTAAACTTCTGAACTTCATAATGAAATGTCAGAAATGATTAATTTTATAACTTTCATTTTACTATTTAACCCTGTATTAATATCTAAAAATGTATTCTTTGCGAGGAGTGACTTTGTAGCCCCTGCAATTTTTGAGGCTGCTTCTTGGCAATTTCTAATTAATGATTTTTATATTCACTGTGGCAATTCTTGTTTCCATTATTCTTTTCTCGATTTTTCTTATTCCTTTATTGTCTTCGTGTTTGTGCTGTCATTTTTTATATCCAGATTTCTAATTCTGTATTTATTTTGTAAGGAGCGAGCCCTTGTAGAGGTGTTCGTCACCTGTTGGCTCGTCTCCTTCGCCTTTGTATGTTTGCATTTGTGAGAAGTTTATTAAATAAATAAAATAAAAAATATAAATATTAAAATCAATATTTTTAATGCACTATCTCTAATGAGATGCACTTAGATTTGCTTCTAAAAAAAAAACTGATATTGGATAATTGGTTCCCACATCAGCAATGTCCACCATTCCATTAGGTGTACATATACTATGAACAAATTGCAACTAAATTTATGGATGCATTGAAACAAACTCTGAGGTTGCCATCTACTTCATTACTACTTAAAACATTTTGTCATATAACAACTTTCAAAATTAAAAGCAATGCCATGGTCATGAAAATTACATTACATGGTGTCCAATCAAATCAATGGGAGTGGAATAGAATCAACAGCTGGAATATATCTCACAAAAGGAATGCTTCTTACAGGGAATGCTGCTAGTAGGCAGGGCTAGAAAAAGTGTGCGACCACGCAACCCGGCAGTGGGAGGCATCATGAATGCCCTGGAGCCATTTTTTGGGGGAAAAAATTCAAAAAAATAAACTGAACCTTGGGCTATACAGTGTACAGAAAACATTTGATGCTGGAAAAATTTTATCGAGACAATTTTCATGGTTGGAGGCATAAATGTTTTGTTCCATGCCTGCCCATAGGGATACTGAATCTGATCAAACAAGAACCATAGTCTTCAAGGAATCCTCAATGTTTTGTCTTTTGTTACATCCAAACATAAGCTGTATTCGAAACAAAATATTTCTAGATGTAGCTAGAACGAATTGTCTTCAAGGAATCCACAATTTGCAATGCCTTTAGTTACATCCAAACATGAAATATAGCTACATTCGAACATAGTACTTCTAGATGTACCTCACAAGAAAAATATCCTCTTTGTACCCTCTCATCTACTTGCACATTTGTTTGTATCATGTGCATAAGCGAAAAAAAATATATTTTGTTGATACCCATAACAAATTTAATGCATGTAGATATAACTTTATAGACTAATGCAATCGCTAGGTTGTCTCAAGACACTTCAATTAAAAACAATGTAAAAATATTTCCACTCAGCCTTACAACTGCATTGAGATAGGCAACCAGAAATATCATTTTTACAAAATGATGTCATCGATATGGTATAAAAAATTATATGTTGTATATACAAGGGTAACATATCTGCTGGTACGTGATTGATGGAAGACAACGATGAGTGCTTATCTTTATGCTGGTAGCTTCATAAGCTCTGTGAAATGCTTACCAAAGCGGTTCTTTCCGTTGGCACAGGCCTCGGTCTTGCGTTACATATAGGACAAGTATTTCTCTGCTGCAGCCATGTTGATATACAACTGTGAATAGAAATGTAGACAATTTCAAAATGACTTGCTACACAGAATCAGTAATATTGTACAGTACAATACAAAATGGACACTACTTATTTAAAACCATCGCAATTTAAAGGAAATTAGTATTTAAACAATTACAAAATTTAGACAAATTTCATGGTCCACCATTATTGTTTGTAGGCTCACATTCTTTGACATGGCAACATTGTGAAAACAAGTGTGAACAAGATTTCTGAGATTTGGTAAAACAAGAAATAGGTATGTCAGATGCATCCATGTATGTGGAGGTCGGCCAAAGTTTCTTTTCATGAATTTATTAGAAAGGAAAATGTCTCTTAGTGTTATTGCATCTTGCAAATTAGTTGGTAATATGCATTGTATATTGTACAACCATTTTCTTAAGAGATGGTATGAAGTTATGGTACTTAGCCACATTCTTAAATTGTTCCTTTAATAATAACTTCCAGACTCAAATTCATGATGTAATCAGCGGTGGATCAAGAAATTCAAAATAGATGGGGCCCAGGGAGGGAAGTTCACAGATAGAAGGTCCACCCACTTAAGCACCACCATGGAAAAATTATGATTATGGGACCTTTAGATGGCCAGAAATGGCACACTTTAATATAATTTTCATTTTTTTATACATTATTAAAATAATTTTTAAAAAGTTAGTGGGGAAGGTAGGCCGGCTGCCACCCACCCCCATGAATCCGTCACTGATAATGCCTGTTGAAATGAAACATCCAGCACTTGCCAATCTGTAAATGGCTGGAATGTAAAAAAAAAAACTCACTGTAGATGGAATGTGTGGTGACAAGGTGTTTGACCCAACTTTTCACCAGGTGTAAAATCTTCTAAACAAACGGGACAACTCTGAAAAACATAGGAATCAAATAAATAAGAAATAAAGTATGATATGCATTAATAACAAAGAAAATTAAATTTTTTATCATTCTTTTTATAAATTTTTTACGGTAAGGCCTATACCTCTACAAAGATCTAGGGCTAAGTAGAGGTCTCAATAGGGGCCGAATGGTAGGGTTTAAATATTGGGAGGGCGGAATCTTTAGTAATGCAATCATTTAATTTTATTTTGACATCAACTCATTTTCAGGACCACTGAGAGAACACATGGGTCCAGGGCTGTGGGCCCTAACCATGGGTATAGGTTTAGTATTATTACTTAGTAATGATGATGATATATATGAATATACAGTAGGTCATATGTTTCTTGATTTCTGATGTAGTGAAAATTATCTTGTTCTGAATGTTGATAAAACAAATGAAATTATACTCGATAACAGGAAAGCCAAGAATGATCATGCATGTCTGATGATTAATGGTAAAGAAGTAAAATTGTTAGTGAACACAAATAATGTTATCTATGACATTACAATGCATACTGTCTGATGTTACCCACCCAGTCCATGATGCTATTACTCTCAATAAATCTGGTAGATAAATACACCCTAAAGTTAAGACCAACCAGTTTAACAATTAATTCATTCCATCAGCAGTCAGACTTTTTAATATGTAGTTTAATAGATAAGCCAGAATAATGTACAATATATTGCCTTTCCATCACAACTCAGTAATCCTTGCAATGTATTTTTTTAAAATTTAAGCAATTTCTGTTTTGCAACTTGTATGTACTTTAATTATATTTCTAAATTTTTCTACTACTATGAGTATATTTAAGGATCCATTATCTCAGAGCTGCATTTATACCATTGTGACAATAAATTTTTATCGTATCGCATCATATTGTATTGGACCACATTAATATGTTCCAGTGGGCTTGAGTGGCAGAATGCAAGTTGTCACCTGGGGGTAAATACAAAATAACAAAATATATGACTGAGAATAAGAAGATAAACAATATGAATACAAATATGAAGATGGTTATAAAATACTTACATCATTAGGTGATGTTCTTATAGAAAATTTTACCTATAAAACATGAGATAATTTTGATCAGAAAAAATATTGTTAATGAAATGTATCATAATTATAATTTTAAAGTGTACAAAATGAGCCTTTTGTATACCTTGTTTAGTAAATTTGAATTTTGAAGTTGGAAAAAATATATAAATAAATTTATGTATTTTTTTTTTATCATTTAGCAAAACAATAGTGTCAAAAGCATCTAGGTAAAAAAAATAAATATACAATTTTACTGAAGAATAAGAAATGAAAGTGTGTGAGGGAAAACAGTAATCCAATAAATTATATGCTTTTTTTGATAATCTCCAAACAGTTTAAATGCCCTTACAGTCAGGGATGTCACCACGCTGGTCGGCGGTGGACGGGCCCGTCCAGCACTCAACATTTCCGACCAGGATTTACAGGCTCCCGACCACCACTATTATTTCAAAAGTTTACAAATTGTAACAAAATAATTAGTTTACCTAAACACAATAGACAAGCTAAATTGATAGATAAAGACAAGAAGAATACAATAAATGTTTCCGTGGTTACTATAATTGTAACAAAATACTGCACTGCCCTGCTATTCAATGCTAACTGAACAGCCTAGGCCCAGTTGAGTCATAGCGAACGTCGTGGGCCGGCATGACACGGTTGCTGTACACATTCAAAGGTTAAAGTTGAAATCATGACCCTTCAAGTGTTTTATTATGAGAGCATGATTCGGGGCAGGAAGATTATTAAAAATTTACGAAACCTGATTTATGTTTTATTTCTTTACTTTGCTTTCATTTTGTATTTCACTTAGTTATAATTGATATATAATGTGTGTAAATGGACAAAAAATAAATAAATGAGTGCACATGAATCAGTGACATACACATTCATCGTGGTATCGTCAAACATGGGACATTACAGCAAACAACACGGCTGGGTACAGTCGGATCGACGCTTTGTCGCCGGGATTTGTTCATTATTATTTTTTAATGTAAAACAAAGCACGTCAACTATTGAATTTAATTAGGCCTACAGTAAGTCTCATCTTCATCTGTTTTGTTTGCCCATTCAAATTCAATAACATAACAAGTTTCTTGACATAAACAGATGCTGGTCGTGCTCTCAAACATTATCTAATACTAGGAAAAATCAATAAATTAGAGACTTGTGGCAAGTCTACCAGGGTAGCTAAAGGGACCAAAAGTCTTAGCCAGAAGCCCAGGTCTCTTCATTACACTACTGAACACAAATCATTTAATACAATTAATAATAACAACAGCAGATATGTTGTCAATTAATTTTACCTTATAAGATAACAGCAGAAAATGATGTTCAGGAATATGACAACACCCGATAACAAGAGTATGGGAACCAACTCGGCAACTTCAAGCTCAAATGACATTATGATAAAAAAGAATCAACTCATCTCAGACACTGTGGACAAAACACACATCTGTCTCTTATACACATCTAGATGTGTATAAGAGACAGCAGCTAGCCTTGGGCCTAGGCCTGCTTGACTTAGGCCTTTTGGTTTTTAAGAGCTTCCACGAATACGGCGCCCCCCCCCCCCCCCCGGAAAAACGGGGGGAGGGGGGTGGTGGTTGTCGCCCCCCCCTGGGAAAACGCGGGATGATCGCCGACCGGCACTCCAAAAAGCTGGTGACATCCCTGCTTACTACAGTGGACGATGATCAGGGGTGGCGCCAGAAGGTAGGCTGGCCCCAGCCATCGGGAAGCCATGGTAAAACCTGTCAGGGAAAATGAAACATGGTGGGGCTGAGGTGAGTGTGGACTCTGGCCCATCTGTCAAGGAACAATGGACCACCTGTCAGGGAAAAGCTGGCGGCATTATCACTGACAATGACTAAGGAATTTGGTTCCCATTGCGTTTAACTGACTAGATCAATCATAGCAAATATACATGTAAATACAATTAAGTTCAAAGTTGAAGTTGAACAAATGAGGATCATCAAACTTTACCTTTCTATATCCGCATTCCACTTGAGCTTCATGTCGCAATCTGAGACATAAAAATAACATAGAGTATTTACTAAAAATTACTACAGTAGGTCCTCTGGTATAAGCATACCCAGTGGCGGTGGCAGTGGGGGACAAAGGAGGCTTAAGCGCTCTACTGGCCAGATTTTGGCAGGCAGTTGGACCAAAAAAAAATAGGCCTAATGAAATGAAATTCATGTTTACTGAGTTGAGTTTGAAAGTATAGTAACAATTGTATTTTATCAACTTTACCCTGGAATCCCTTTCCGATCAAAAGGCAAAAAGACTTTTGCCCATGAAAATTCTGGTATATAAAATTGGGCGTAAAGTAGGGAGTGGGTTTATAGCTGAGATGGGCTTATTATAGCCCAGGGAACTACGGTATACAGATAGCAAACAATAGTATTTTACTACTTGGCTGAAATATTTTTATCTTTGAACAACACCTAATGGTATAGAATATTATAATTAATTATTATAATTAATTATCATTAATATATAAATATTATACCAAAAATATTAAAGTATGCAGCTGGAATTTCCAGTAGGAACATGAATGAAATACTTGATGGATACTCTCACCATTATGTATTCCACCCAACTACAGCATTCAAGGTAAAAATAATTTTAAAAAATAATAACATTAAAACAAATAATAACAACAATACAGTACAAGTTATATTAACTGAATAAAGTTATAATAAACAACATTTCTGGGAAACGTTATACCCAATTATGATTGGCTTCATGGTGGCCATACAACAGTGTATAAATTAATAATACAATAACGCAAACAGTGGTGTAACTAAGAGCTATGTGAGCTCTCACTGGCTAAAACCAGGAGCCTCAAACCTTAAGTGCTCCGGGATATTCATCAGCATTTTTCATTTTAATCCAAATCGGCCAAGCGAGGCCTTTTAAGGAGCCTTGCTCAGAAAAAGCAAAAAAAATAAAAAAAAAACAAAACATCAAAACATGCCCTTAAATGCTGAAGTGGGGTTTTCCCATGTCCCAACGGGCTTTCTAAGCAAACTCAGCCCCCAGGGCAGTAGACTGGATTCCAGTCTCTGAATTTTGTCTTAATCAGTGAAAAGGTTTAAAAATACATCCGTTTGGCACCAATGGCGTTCCATATTATATATTTGCATGGCGTTCCATACCATACTTTTTCTGGGTCTAATGCCCATTCAAATTCAATAACATAACAAGTTTCTTGACATAAACAGATGCTGGTCGTGCTCTCAAACATTATCTAATACTAGGAAAAATCAATAAATTAGAGACTTGTGGCAAGTCTACCAGGGTAGCTAAAGGGACCAAAAGTCTTAGCCAGAAGCCCAGGTCTCTTCATTACACTACTGAACACAAATCATTTAATACAATTAATAATAACAACAGCAGATATGTTGTCAATTAATTTTACCTTATAAGATAACAGCAGAAAATGATGTTCAGGAATATGACAACACCCGATAACAAGAGTATGGGAACCAACTCGGCAACTTCAAGCTCAAATGACATTATGATAAAAAAGAATCAACTCATCTCAGACACTGTGGACAAAACACACATAAGGTCAACATCTACATAAGAAATAAGGTGATTGTTATAATTTAATAAAATTAATAAGAGTAATGAGTATAGTAAAAGTTATAATAAATATATTTAGCATAGTTAATTTTATAAAAATTCTGTCCACACTTTAAAAATTTAAATGTAATAAATAATGTGTGATTTGCCCATATATGGGTATGAAGGTCTTATATCACACCAATGTGTGCAAATCACATATAGCTATAAATCCCAGAACAGAACTTAAACATAAATGTGCTAAGGAGCTGCAATAAGAAATCCCGCAATTTATTGATGATGATCATCCAATTCAGAGTGGCGTATGTAGGAGGAGCATGGGGTGCACACCCTCCCTCAACAAGTTTGCATCCCTAAATGCACCAACGCCCCTCTGGAAAATTTTGAAGCAAAAAAATGATGCATTGGTTAAATATCACCTCAAACCACCTTATTTTTCCAGCTAGCTCCCCCTCATTGTATGATTGAGCCCATCAACTTCATCTTCACGCCCCCCCCCCC
>NW_022728190.1:5209-24471 GCF_011630105.1 Anneissia japonica | reverse complement strand
AAAATTAGGTGGGGTGCAGCATCTGATATCAATCTGTCTCTTATACACATCAGATGTGTATAAGAGACAGGTGCACACCCTCCCTCAACAAGTTTGCATCCCTAAATGCACCAACGCCCCTCTGGAAAATTTTGAAGCAAAAAAATGATGCATTGGTTAAATATCACCTCAAACCACCTTATTTTTCCAGCTAGCTCCCCCTCATTGTATGATTGAGCCCATCAACTTCATCTTCACGCCCCCCCCCCCTCTAATTTTTTAAAATTTTTAGTGTCTTTAGATACCGGTACACCACTGCCGATTCAATCCAAACTTAAAAAAGCACACTCCACTAGTGATACTGATACTAACAACAAATTCAATAACAATTTAGGAATAAATTCCTGAAATACTTCCTTACCTACCAGGATGCAGATATGTATTGAAAGTAATATCAACAATCCAGATCATTTTAGCTGTCCGCTTTCAAGTAAATAGAAACTGCTCTCATTCAATATTTACCAATGGCTAAGGCAATACAGTAATAATATACAAATTATTACAACTTTCAATTCTGGTTTCTGTTTCTTTGTCTAGCTGAAACTCTTGCCTACTGTATAGCAATTTTCTCCATGCCTTTTAATAAAAAGTCCATATTCTCATCTTGAAGAGCGAAAACAGAGATTTTTTATTTGCGCTATGTACAGCAAATCCATCTACTACATTATAATATTATTTGAATAAATATACCAGCAAAAATGTATCAATCAAACAGTTAGTAATTTTAATACTGTATACAAAATCATTTGAGATGCAGTACTGACATGTGATACTTTTAGGTCTGGTACTGTAGCATAAACATAGTGTTCAGTTACAAGGGTCCCAACTATCCTGCAAGTCACAGGAGTCTTTGGATATCGGGACGGCCTCTCACACACCCAGAACCTCCTTCTGCAAATCCATAATATTTGCATATTTTGACTACATTTTTTTTTTCAATTGTCTCACCATGTACAGCAAAATAAAATTATATATGTGTTAAAAAAGCTCATTTAATCAAATTTCCCAAAAGTGACTTCTTCCACCTCTGGACCACAGTGGGGTATCTATCAATCTTGAAATAGTGGGGGTGTGGAGTGGGCTAATTGGGGGCGCAAAGGTGAAGTGGAAGGACTCGATGATTAAGTGAGGGGGTGTTAGTCTGAGCAACCTTAACTAAGCTTATTAATCAAGACTCATGATTCAAGAAACTTCATCGTCTATATACATAAAATATAAACAGAAAATTGGATTACTCGGAAAGATTTAAAAGTTAGAAAGGAAATTTACCTAAACACCACATTACAGTCTTGAATCTGTTACTGACTTATTTCTTTTTGGTAACTGTGGATTTTTCTCTGGGTTATTTGCCTTTTACGTTAACTGAACCCTCTATTCTGTGTTTTGTTTTCTCTTTCTTTTTTGTTTGCTTCTGTTTACCAGTACAAGTTGGAGAGTCTTTGCATCAGTGATCTAAAAATATTTATTCGTTTTAATGACTTTAAATTCAGAAAAAAAAAATCCACTTAATATAAAATATACGTTCTACAGTAAAAAAATAACAATTTTTTCTTACAAAGATTTGTATGATATTTATTTAAGTTTTCTTCATTGCAATACATAAATTGTGAAAGCTTTAAATTAGAGAATGCAGATAATGTATCTATAGGCCTAATTGTCCCAATGCTAGTGCTAGGCAATGAATCGTAATACTTCTGCCATCTGTAGGTATTTTAATGGAGGAGATCTCAAAAACTTGCTCAAATTTGCACAACAAAATTGCAAATTTGAACAAATCTCTAGGAAAATAACTGTGCAGAATTGTAATTATTGTATACATTGGTTACATACTAAGATTAGGCCATGTCAAAAAGAAAAATTGGTTAGCATCCTTTTTTTGAATTTTTTAATGTAGGCATTCTTTTTTTTTTTTTTTTGGTCAAACTTGAAAAATGGTGTGAAATGTAGGAAAATTAAATGGAATTTACAATGTACCTGAGAATGTATAAAACGAAATTGATATTAAAATATATTCATTTGTTTTAATATCAATTTCATTCTATACAATGTACCTGAGAATGTATAAAATTAAATTGATATTAAAACAAATGAATATATGTTTCAAATTACTTTTCAAGAAATGAAGAAATTTTAGTAAAGGACAAAGAACATAAAAACTGTTCCCATATACAAAATATTGCACTTGGGTCAATATCCGTTGTCTTTTTGGATAAAAAAAAAACAAAAGTAGGTTGGCGAGTTTTTCGACGTCGGGAGGGGATGCTAACAAATTTTTTTTTGCATGGCCTTGGTCAAAACCTTAAATTTTTAGGCAAAATCTATGCTGAAATCGGCCCTTATTTTATAAAATACGCAGACTGATTTCTAGGCCTAATTTTTGAGTTGAGGATAGGTCTAGGCTATATTCCCTACGCACGCCTGCCTTAATTTACAATCTGGTACTGGTACTGGTACTTCTGCTGTGTACAACTTTGCAATTTTGGCCAATTTTCCATTGTCGTTTTGGATTATTGCCGGATTTAGTTACGTAAGTAGGATACCTAGGGCCTAGGCTAGGGCTTAGGCCTCTACCGAATCCTAGCTAGGCCTAGGCCTCTTACTTACCCTTAGAGTAGTAGGCTAGGTTAGATATACCTAGCAAAAAACGATTCTTTTAGAAGCTGAATCTAGACAAATGCAGTGAGTAAACACGCATCTTATTAAACTGTGATTGGTGTTAATACCAAAGAGTATGTTAATACTTACAGTCTTATTTACGACGTAACAACAGTAAAACAACCATTTTGAGAAAGCGGATAGGATGCTTGAGTGAATTCGATCCAACTCGGCCACAAGTCAACTCGGCCACAGTCAACTCGGCCATAAGTCAACTCGGCCAGAAATCAACTCGGCCACAAAAAGTTCAGCTGCAGTCAACTCGGCCAAAAGTCAACTCGGCCACAAGTTAACTCGGCCACAAGTCAACTCGGCCACAATAATATTGCTGTTATTATTGGTGTCAAACAAAATTAAACATTAATATATGTGTTTTTCTTAATTATTAAGATTGCTTAAATTGTTAATGTTACAATTGTCAGATTTTATTCCATTCTGTAAGTGGCGTTTTTTCTCTGTTGAATAAGAGTACAATGTGAAGAAATGTATACAACGATCTCACGACGATGTGACGATGATCAGAATTTCAGGATTAAAGGATGCAGAAACTGTAATACCGTATTTACATTTCATTTTAATTATAAATAACTAGTGGCCGAGTTGACTTGTGGCCGAGTTGACTTGTGGCCGAGTTGACTTGTGGCCGAGTTGACTGCAGCCGAACTTTTTGTGGCCGAGTTATTTGTGGCCGAGTTGACTTGTGGCCGAGTTGACTGTGGCCGAGTTGACTTGTGGCCGAGTTGACCTGCACCCGCTTGAGTGACCTAGGTTGAGCCGCCGACAAGTTGAGCCGCCGGTAATTTCTATGGAACGCCAAGCGCGTCTCTCAGTGAATGTAGTGCGTGTCTCAGTGAATGTAGTCGGCTTGCCGATGTCATCAGTGAATGAACCCCCCGGATACCAACTACATATTCATCCCACAGTCTTGTCAATCGTTGACCCCCCGGATACCAGCTACGTATTCATCCCACAGTCTTGTCAGTCGTTGATTTGCTCGTATTGCCGTTCGTGATGTATAATTGTGTAATTGAAAATTAGAATTTTGATATTTTTATGTACTACATTTTTATAAAAATATATGAAGTTGAATAATTGCAAAATCGTATCAAAAATGTAATTTTATGTACTACATTTTTATAAAAATAAATGAAGTTGTATAATTGCAAAATCGTATTAAAAATGTGTTTATTTACGTTTGGTTTGCGGCGTATTTCAATTAACTTATTCGTTATTTGTACTATTTTGTTAAATTATTTAATTAAATTATTTATTATATATAAGTTTAACAAATAGTATAAAAATAAAAATATATAAATTATAAAACCATAGTAACTGGTTTCGAAGTAGAGGGGCCTCGGAATTAGAGGGTGAACTGATAGTTTGATGACATATTAATTTTATTGAGAGCTATTTTAAGAAAGACGTAGGCCTACTTAGTCAGGAGGAAAATAAAGCTAAATTTAATTCTTCGATAATTTGAAATTGTTTTCTTTAAAATTGTACCTGATAGGTGTCGGTGTCTACAAAGGCTGTTTCGCAGATTCCCACGATAGAATGATGTGGAATCAGTACACGTTCAACGGTATGACAGTAAGTTTTTGTATACACCGTTGTTACGAACTACGCTATCAGTACACCGGATTGCAGTATGTAAAACATTGTTTTTGTGATGAGACTTATTCTAAGTTGGGTCAACAACTCGAAGTTGAATGTAATGTGGCTTGTGTCGGCAATCCACAAGAAATATGTGGTGGTTTTTGGAGAAAATCTGTCTATATCACACGTAAGTCAACAATATTTCTGAGTTAATTTAAATTACGCTTTATTGCTACAATATATATAATAATTCAAAAGGCATGGGAAAAACTAAGAAACAGCAAGTGGAATATTGCAATGAATACTATAAATTGAAACGTAACAGGACCCTTCGCATACATGGCGAACGTCATAACCACTTTACCACAAGACACTCTGGTGATTTAAGCGTCCGGTAGAACATGAGTTCGTTTCATTCTTGTAACGTGCTTGACGCCACGATTTCGATATAGCGCTATCAAAACTAGTCACAGATCTATAAGATACGCCCTCTTCTGTGCATTATTTTCGGCCTGCTGGGTGTCCAATGAGATACTTTAATTGATATATAATCTTTAACTATAGTTTTAACTATACGTTTTTCACGGATATATATATCCGTGAAAGCTGTCTCAAAATAGAAGAAGCTCGGAATTAGAGAGTGAACTTATAGAATGATGACATACTTATTTCAGTGAGAGCTATTTTTATTCAGGACGAAAATAAAGCTAAATTTAATCCTTTGTATTCAAGATTAATTTTCCCGGTTCTATTTCTGGCTATTTATTGTTTTCTGGCTATTTATTGTATTCATTGTTCATCTCGCCACAGTAATGATCTTCACAAATTGTGCGCAACTACATGTAGTCCACATCATCCAGCTACCATTCTTTATTGTCCTTCTTGTCGGTTGAAAACCTATAGTGATATATCCTTCTTTGTTGCTACACCAAAGTTGTGGAACAAATGATTAAATTGCAAAGATCATCTCCATCGTTAGCCCTTTTAAAATCCTTACTTAAATCTCATCTTTTTCACAATTCTAAGCTTCCTTCTTTTTGTTTTATGTTGTTTTCTTTTTTTTTTTGTCTTGACACTGGGTAAAAGAAAAAAACTATAGAAATGGATTATCAAGACCATTGCCAGTATTACAATTTCATTTCTTTCGTGAATTATTATGTTTGTTTATTAGACATTCACACTGCTATGTACAAATCATCTGCGAATTTGGATAGAATCTGTCGAACTTTAAAGGGAATGCACAAGATGTGCTACTGCATGCTTGAGGGCGCCGCAGTGCGGAACGTTCCGTTATGACGACAAAGGTTGGCACTTCATGTCAGATTCTATTGATGAGAAGAGCATGCAGTATAAGTACTCTAGTTCTTAAATCCAAGATGATGTCACACAAACAAATCGCAAACATATAAAGTATATTGTATATCACATAATTTGTGATAATGTGATTGTTTTTGTTTAAACTGTACGGTAATAGCTATCAGTGACCATTCTCAGTGATTGTTTTTGTTTAAAGTGACCGTTCTTTGTGCATATTTGTATAAAATGTGACATTAAAAGATTTACATAATAGTAATTTAATTTAAAGACAACAAACATTTTGATAAGGAGCTATCTACGACTCTGGTTATGAAGAAAAAGGTTGCCACTTGATTATAATGAAGAGAAGAACGATAAGTACTCTAGTTCTTAAATTGAAAATGATGTACGCAAACAGATTGCAAATTTTGTATATCATATAATTTTAGATAGTGTGATTGTTCTTGTTTAATTGCTGTCAGTGACCACGTTTTAGGCATATTTGTATAAAATGTGACATTAACAGATTTACAAATGGTAATTGATTTACTTTAGAGACAACAAACTTTTTACGAGGAACTGTTTTATGTGATATTATTTAGAATGTATATTATTTCTGTTGTTTGAAAATGAAAAGAAAATTATGAATGAAGTTTGCATTTTGGGAATGTTTTTTATATATATAAGTACAAGATACTAAAATAGATACATAAATATTAATATAAATCAGTTTCATATATGTTTGGTATGGAGATAAAACTAAGAGTATATTGTAATATAGAGAGATAAAGAAAACAATATATATATATTTAGGATGTAAAAGAAAATTAAAAAGAGCTACAACGTTAAAATTAGACGGTAAGCTCAATTCTATACATGGTTGTGCCATGGAGGAATTAGTTTAATTCTAAAGTAATTCCTCCATGGTTGTACTAAACTTCCTCCCCCCCCCCCCACTGGCACTACCCCTGTATACCCGAGCCAGACCAGGTATTGTATGCACTTTAAGGTTCAGAGAATTTGACTAAAGAAATTGGTTTAGGGTGGTCCAACAATCATTTTTGGCTTGGTAACACATTTTCAAAATGTGGCGAGAGGTCAAAAGGTCAGGGTCAAAGTTACAGCTATAGGGTCGTCATATTTCCGCAACCACTGGTGGTAAAGTGTTAATTTTGGTGCCTCTTTGTTCAGAAGACTCATGTTTCTATTTGCTCTAATTGAACATTTTGCTAAAAGATGACCGGAAATGTTGTTTCTAACCTTTGACATGTTTTAAGGTCATAGCAATAGGGTCATTGTATCTCCGCAACCACTGGTGGTAAAGAGTTAATTGTGGTGTCAATATGTTCGGAACATTAATGTTTCTATATAGTCTAATAGAAAAGTTTGCTAGAAAATGACCAGAAATGCTGTTTTTGACCCTTGACATGTTTCAAATGTCATAATTATTGAGTCCTTATTATCTCAACCACTGGTGGTAGAGAGTTAATTTTGGTACCAATTTGTTAGGAATAGTCATGTTTCTATTTGCTCTAATAGAACATTTTACTAAAATACGACCGTTTCTGACCTTTGACATGTTTCAATGCATATGTGCCTATCCATATACATACTTACTGTAGAGACTGTTTACTTGATTGGAACTTTGATAAAACAAATATGTCGATACTGACCATTCACCCATGTTACAAGACAAATAGCAAACATATAAAGTATATTGAATATCACATTATTTGTGATAGTGTGATTGTCTTTTTTATCACACCAAATAGAAACATTAATGTTCCGAACATATTGACACCAAAATTAACTCCACCAGTGGTTGCGGAGATATAATGACCCTATTGCTATGACCTTGAAACGTGTCAAAGGTTAGAAACAGCATTTCCGGTCATTTTCTAACAAAATATTCCATTAGAGCAAATAGAAACATGAATGTTCTGAACAAAAAGGCACCAAAATTAACTCTCTACCACCAGTGGTTGCGGAGATATGACGACCCTATAGCTATGACCTTTGACCCTTCTTTTGACAATTCAATTTTGTGGTGGTTTGAGTTGAAATTTCCATTTTTGTTGACCTCTAATTACGTAAATAAAAATTAAGTGATTGAGCTACCAATATGGTACATATTGATAACAAATGCATTCATATTTGTTTACAGAAACAGAAGTTATGAACAGAAAAGTTACCCCCATCCCAAAATTTGTATTTTACTAAAAATTCATCATAAAGTGACTCAGTACATTCCAAAATGTTTTATGTTAACATCAATTTTCTCATTCTCTATGGCCGTGGGAACAACAAAATATCAAGGAAGTTTAACTGGGGGGTGGATGTACTTTGGCCCATACTAGCCCATGGACTAACTTCTTTACGTGATTTTACTTGCTCTCAAAACTTATACAAATATTTATAATAATAGTAACAAAAATAGAGGGAACTGTTTTGTCTGGTTGTGACTTGGTTGTGACTTATAATTATATATCATATAAGCCTATACGCGTTATCAGAAGATGTTAGTTCTTTTAGAAAAAACCAATGATTTCATGTATTTACGGTGTACATTAATGTTTTTAGAAATAGTAGGCTTTTTGACTGTTACAATGGATATTTTGCTTTTGCGACTACATATTGATATCCAATATGGAAAGCAAAATTAAATGTTGTATATAAAAAATAACTTACGTTTTAAACTTTCGACTATCACTGTAGTCTTTTTTACAATGACACACTATGAATAAATGTGCCGTACTGTACAGATAGTGAGGAGGGGTCAGTTCACACCATGTCACATTCCCTATGGTACAACATTAGAAACAAAATGTTCAAGACTTATGATCAAACTGTACCTAAATATTAAAAAAATCGGTACGATGATGCATCCTACAATATGTAGACTTGTAGGCTATGTTCTCACACGGCAGCTAACGGTTAGCAGGATCCGGATCCTGCTAACCGTTAGCTGCCGTGCGTCCATACGAGAAAATCCCGATCCGGATACCAAGAATATGATGATCGAATCACTGGCCAATAAGAAACTGGAAATTGTAAACGCGTACGTGTGATTGGTTGATGATAGAAACGCGCTCACGTACTAACAGATAGCGCTTGCTAACCGTTAGCGGTATCCGGATACCGCTAACGGTTAGCGCTAACCGATCAGGCGTTCTCACGCAGGTGCAAACGGTTAGCGCTAACGGTTAGCTCCCGATCCAGATACTAGGGCTCTCGTAAGAACCAGGCTACAGTAATTAACTAAAAAAATATCATAAAATGTGGAAGAACAATGCAATCTTAATATATTAAAAGTGATATAAAAAATTCGGTACGGTGATGCGTCCATACAATTATAGATACAGTAATTAACTAAAAACATATCGTAAAATATGGAAGAACAATCTGAATTTATTAAAAGTGATAATAAGAAATTAAAATAAATTTTCTTAACCAAAATGAAACATATAATAATGAAAAATGAAGAATGGTTGTAATGAAGGGGGAAAAAACATGAATCAAAAGCACGGTACAGAATGCATACGTAAGTGAATTTATTTGTAATTTTAGTGAATTTACAATGACAATAACTTTGAAACACGATTTATTATGAAACACGAGTACTGTATTGCATTTAATATTTTTAGATTATATCACCCTGAAGCATAATAAACTTTTTGTATGATTGTTTAAACTGATACAGATAACTGAATCGACAACAAAAATTGGGCATACGTACTATGTAATTGTTAATCATTATCCTTCATCGATAAATAATTTAAAGCATTCTTTATCAGTTGATGTAAGTTCATAAGTGCCCACATTAATCTAGAACAACAATTCTCAAAGGCGATCGTTACGATGCTCCGAACTGTGTTAAAACGTAAGTACGCCACTTCATCGAATTTATCCAAAACTTAAGCTTTTTTTGGTTTTTACAGCGTTAGTTTAACTACAGCCAACGGCGACGGAACGTTTTTGAAAGTGGGGGTGGGGCCATTTCATAAGGTCCAGTATGCGAGCGAAGCGAGCATACAGGCTGGGGCGCCCTGGTGGCCACCCAAGGGCCCGGGTAGGGAAGACATGAATATTTTATGAAGTTTTATAAGTTATTTTTATATAAGCTACTGTAATATGACTTCATATTTGTTGCAATTTCCAGTAACGGATCTAAGAATTCGAAATAGAAGGGCCCAGGGAGGGTATTTATACTACCTCAGCCCCACCATGGTTGGGATTATGGCACTTCTAGATGGCCAGAAATTACACTCTGAGACTTATATTAAACTTAGACGGTAAGCCCAATCCTATACCTAGTTGTGCCATGGAGGAATTAGTTCTAAAGTAATTCCTCCACAGTTACAGTATTAAACCGCTTGTATAAAGTGTGTCAGTTCCTTCGCCACTCCTCCCCTCCCCCACCACTGGCACCGTCCCTGTATACTCACAGTTTTAAAATTAAAATTTCTTAAATAACGTGATTAATTTAGTTTGTTAATTGATTAGACAATGCTATCTTCAAGTCATCTGTGAAGTTGGATGTCAAACATAAAAATGAAGCTGCATAAGGCGTGATAGTGCATGCTTGAGATTTGTGCAGCGAAACGCGTTCCTTTTTTACGATAATGGAGGTCACTATGTTAGATTCTAATGAACAAAAGAGCATGGAATATAATCACTTTGTTTTTGTTCATTTTGTGCAAACATCCGGAAAACTCCGTAACTCTGTCAGTATGTGTGCAGGAGAGTTGAATTTGGTTTCATATTACTTTCTTTATTTCTATTAGCTGTAATCGAAAAAATGTCTCCAAAAATTACCTGGAAAGTACTTATTACCGAAAACCCTGGTTTAAGGGAAAACATAATTTTGATAATTTTCTTACTTCTAAGTCCATAAAATGTTTAAATTCATTTAATACTGGCAAATAAGCTAAAGTGACAATAAATCACAAACAAATACATATACATACTTTACTTAAAAAAGGGCGTTTTGATAACATTTTGCAAAAATAAGGAAAAATCCGTAAGTCTGTTAGAATATGTGCAGGACAGTTGAATGTGGTCTCATTATTACTCAGATTACACCTATGAGCTGTAATGGAAATGTTTCTCAAAAATATACTACGAAATATTTTTTTACCAAAAACCCCGTTTTTAGGACAAAACACATAATTTTTATATTTCCATAAAATAAGTCCATAAAATGTTTTAATACTGGCAAAAGAGTTAAAGTGACATTAATAAATCACAAATATTTTGTTTCATTCTTATACTTTATACATAAAAATATACTTAAATTTACTATAAAATCAACGGTTTTAATCGACTTTTTTTTGGCAACAATCAGGAAATAATCCCAAACGCTGTTAGGGATTATTGAGTGTTTAATTTAGTGTCAAATTGCTAGGAATACATTAGGACACGTTTTTTCTCAAGCTATTCTAAACAAAATGATTGGTATGCTCGAGATACACATCCACTGGCGACTTTTTACATTAAGCGAATATTCTATGCAGTTTCCTATTTTCTCAAATGCAAAAATTAAATTTTGTGGTGGTTTACGGTGAAATTTTCATTTTTGTTGATCTCTAATTACGTAAATAATCGTGGGATTCCACATTTATAAAATTAAGTGATTGAGCTACCAATATGGTACATATTGATACCAAATGCATGCATATTTGTTTACAGAAACAAAAGTTATGAACAGAAAAGTTACCCCACCCCAAAATGTGTATTTACTAAAAATTACTAAGAACCATCATAAAATGACTCAGTACCTGCAATACATTCCAAAATGTTTTATGTTAACATCAATTTTCTCATTCTCTATGGCCGTGGGAACAACAAAATATCAAGGAAGTTTAACTGGGGGGTGGATGCACGGTGGCCCATGCTAACCCAAGGACTAACTTCTTTACGTGATTTTGCTTGCTCTCAAAACTTATACAAACATTTATAATGATAATAACAAAAATAGAGGGAACTGTTTTGTCTGGTTGTGACTTGGTTGTGACTTATAATTATATATCATATACGCGTTCTTTTAGAAGAAACCAATGATTTCATGTATTTACGGTGTGCATTAATGTTTTTAAAAATAGTAGGCTTTTTGACTGTTACAATGGATATTTTGCTTTTGCGACTACCGAATTGATATGCAGTGGAAAACAAAATTAAATGTTGTATATAAAAAAGTATCTTACGTTTTGAGCTTTCGACTATCACTGTAGTATTTTTTACAATGACACACTATAAATAAATTTGAAATAAATAAATAAGAAATTAAAATAAATCTTCTAAACAAAAATGAAACATATAATAATGACACATGAAAAAGGTTTTAATGAAGGGGAAAAAACATGAATCAAAAGCACGGTACAGAATGCATACATAAATAAATTGATTTGTAATTTTAGTGAATTTACAATGACAATAACTTTGAAACACGATTTAATATGAAACACGAGTATTGCATTTAACATTTTTAGATTATATCACCCTGAAGCATAATAAACGTTTTGTATACAGATAATTGAATCGACAACAAAAGTATGGTATACGTACTATGTAATTGTTAATCATATCTTTCGTCGATAAATAATTGAAAGCATTCTTTATCAGTTGATGCAAGGAGGTTCAACCTCCTTGGTTGATGTAAGGTCATAAGTGCCCACATTTATCTACAATAACAATTCTCAAAGGCGATCGTCACGATGCTCCGGACTGTGAATAAACGTAAGTACGCCACTTCATCGAATTGCTTCGCTTGCATACAGGCTGGGGCGCCCTGGGGGAGCCAACGGCCAGGGTAGGGAAGACACGGATATTTTACGTTTTAAGTTTTATAAGTTATTTTTTATATAAGCTACGGTAATACGACTTCATATTTGTTGCAATTTCCAGTGACGGATCCAGGAATTCGAAATAGAAGGGCCCAGGGAGGGTACTTTCACATAGATAAGATTTATCACTAGCTCAGCCCCACCATGGTTGGGTCCGAGGTAAGACAATTTGTGATTATGGCACTTCTAGATGGCCGGAAATTACACTCTGAGACTTAACATTTGAATATAATTTTCCTTATATCTCCATTAAAAAGAAAAGAACAATTTAGCCCCGATCCCCCACCCCACCCCACCACTCCGCAATTGAATGCGCCACAGATTTCCGAACAAAGTCGAAGTTGAGATTGCTTCGATCTACGATCTCAATGAACCATGAGGGGTTATCCTTGATATGGGTTCCCCGACGAAAACTTCACTTTTCCCCCGATGGATAAAAATTAGCCTTCTATGTAGCCCGGAAATGATACTCCAACTGTGGCGTGTCCAGGAAGTCGAAATAGAGGGGACCCAGGGAGGTTTTTGCGCAAATAGATTGTTCACTCACAAAACTGTTTGGGCTGAGGTAAGAAAACATTATGATTATGGCACCTCCAGATGGCCGGAAATGGCACACTCAGATTAAAAGGTTGAATAGAATTTTGTCTGTTTTCTCCATTTTTTTAAATAATTTTGAAAAAATTAGGAGGTTGGGGGCCCGTGCTGACTGGGTTCCCCCTTGAATCTGCGACTGTTCAATATAACACTTGACATCGCCTATCATTTTGTGTCACAAATAATTAATTCCTAATGTCAAGGGAAATATTTTTTATTCGAAAGATTATTTTACTCAGTACTGTTTTTACAACCTATAACAAATTAACTACAGTGTACTGTAAATTCTGTAATTAACCTTCAGAGAATCTTATTTTAAAAAATGACCTAATTAATTATCTTATTGTTTTCGTTAAATTAGATGGAGTTTAAATTTGGTTATGTGGTTTGTGGTTTATTGTAAGCCAATCAAATCAGTTACACTTACTATTCATCATCGTGATTAGCATAAAGAGAACTAGAGCGTCGCTCCATTAAGAGTGCCTACCTTCCCCTCCCCCATATGCCTAAATACAGAATTCACGAAGGCAGGTGATTTTTTCTTCATGCTTGAGGGTGGGTTTCAAGGAAACTTTACAGACGCGATATGCAGACGTCAATCAACATTGGTTGCTCAACCCTAAAAGGGAACTTGTAATTCTCGTTAGAAAATGAAAAAAAAATCTATATTTTTTAATGATAATAATAGGTCAATTTATAAGGCGTAGATAAACAAGGTGTCTAAGCACATAATAGTAATAATAATAATAATAATAATAATAATAATGAGTTTTTGATTTTCACTTCCACTATGTCGACTGATAACCTATGACGTAGTTTTGATGACTTGCGCATGCGCCAAGTCGACTAACACGACGACTGCCAAATTTGAGAACGTGTTCAGCAGCGTTTTGATGTTCGCTCT
The DNA here is from genome assembly GCF_011630105.1 of Anneissia japonica. Taxonomy (NCBI): domain Eukaryota; kingdom Metazoa; phylum Echinodermata; class Crinoidea; order Comatulida; family Comatulidae; genus Anneissia; species Anneissia japonica. Next base: position 10,545 of record NW_022728190.1, on the reverse strand, counting down.
CTGACTGATAACAAGTAGATGTATGACGTCATATCACTGCAAACTTTTGATTCATGATGGAGGACGATGTCGCGGTGCTTCTTAATTTAGCAAAATTATCTTCTACTGGGGATGTAAATAAATAGCATTTCGGTTAAGTTATGTCCTATTTGCAAACTATAGAATTATCCATTATTGTGGATCAAATTCAGTGGATAATTAGGTAATTAATTTATTAGCCTATTAGCTAGGCCAAGGGAGCCTAAACATAGGCTAGGCTAGGCGAGGCCGCCAGCCTTCAGTCAGGCCGGGCGTATCCAGGAAAAAGGAAATTTAATTTTTCAGTGATCTGTTAAAAAAAAAATCCTATATTGAACAAAGAAGGAGTGGTGCATCCTCAACAGGGAGATTTATGTTTTTACAAATCCCTGCCCTGAATATCCCATGGATATACCAAAGGGATTCGCGAAGCCGATGAAGATTTGCCATGTTGAGCTGCGTAGACTACAGTACCTGAGTGTTGAGTAAGATACCACGACCAGTGTATTCGAATAGCGCGTGCGAACACGGGGAAACCCCAGATCACAAGGTCATAAGTTGACTGACGTGTCAACATGGACGTTCACTTAAATCGAAACGTTCAGATAACCAGTGGACAAGTACCAGTCGACTGCTCGGATTTTCCACTCACGCGGACGTGAAAGCCGTCCACGTCCACTCAAATCGAAAAGTCCTTAATAACATTGCAGCGTTCGTAAAATGTTTGTCACTGGTGGTGGGAACATTTACAAAAGTGGGGGGCCAAGCCCCCAGTAGAAAAACTGGGTGGGCCAATGGCCCCTGGCACCCCCACTCCTCCCACTTCCGCCGGAGTTGACTGACTGGTACTAGGTGTAGTACAAAGGTTCATCGCTTTTATGGCTTAGGGGTCATGGTGCTTCCTCCCTCCGTTTAGTCGAGTTAGTAAAACAACGGCTAGATAACCCGGAGGTCGTGGGTTCGATTCCCACACGAACCATTTTTTCTATTTTATTTTATTATTGGCTAGTTATATGGGGACGTACTGAGTATTCTGTACGATAACACGACAGGTAGGGCAAATAATCACTCTTATGATATTTCCTGAGGCAAACTCACATCTTAATAGCATTTGTGGTGGTTTTTATCTGGCTAGATAACCTGCAGGTCATGGGTTTGATTCCCACACGAAATATTTTTTTATTTAAATTTTATTAATGGTTAGTATTTGGGGACGTGCTGACTGGGACGGATAGAGTTTGGCGATAGGGGTGCGTGCAAAAATTTGAAGAATTAGTACCTGTAGATGGCCGGAAATGACATTTATAATAATAAAATTTATCATCATCACATCACTATATCATTATATTATAGTCAAAATGAAGCGCCAACAAATTGACATGATTTTTTTTTATCGGCGATTTTCGGCAACTTTTTTTAGGCATATCTTCTTGATTCCCGAAAAGTGACGGGGACCAACCCTTTCCCCTTAAAGACTCCTTCAAGATATAATGTGGGGGTGGGGGCAGCGTGTTCCACTTCCCCAGTAATCTGCGCCCATGGGTCAGTGAAGAGTCCACTTCACCTCAGCCCCAACATGGTTGGGGCTGAGGCGCGAAAATTTTGAAAATATCGAGCTCTGTGTGCCAGATAATTGCACTCTCATACATTTAAAATGTTACCAATAATTCATACCAACAATATAATACAACAATTATATTTCTTCATAGAATTTAGGGGGTGCGACCGCACCTCTGCACTCCCCTCCCCCAGCATCCACCCCAGTAAACATTATAGTTGCTTAAAAGTATAATTAAGAAGTCAAAATGGATTGAATAGATTCTGAAAAACGCGTTTCCCTTTCTTCTAACTCTTAGGCTGATATGACTTGTTGTAGGCCTACTATTTTGATGTGGTAAACGTAAACTTGGCCTCACACTTGCAACATCTGAAGAGATAATCAGACGAAAACATACCTGACAACACAACATTTTAATAGTAATGAAAGCGGGAGAATTTGGCCTTAGCCCTGTCTCTTATACACATCTATAAATTTGAAATAAATAAATAAGAAATTAAAATAAATCTTCTAAACAAAAATGAAACATATAATAATGACACATGAAAAAGGTTTTAATGAAGGGGAAAAAACATGAATCAAAAGCACGGTACAGAATGCAGCCCCTGTCTCTTATACACATCTAGATGTGTATAAGAGACAGGAATTTAAAGTCATTAAAAGACAGCTCAAAAGTCGGGAAAGCTAATTTCCTGCCACCTAGGGTTCAAAATTTTCCCGGACACTCCTTTTTCTTTGGGGTTTATCAGTTCATGAAAAGAAGAATACGTATGCAACTTAATTTTCTATACATAGACCTATATACACGCACATAAATAACAAAGAAACGTCACCCGATTCTGCAATTAGGTAGTACATAAGTAATTGTTAACTTGTGAGAAGTAATGCAATTGACTATCTGTTAACTTTCGTCATTGATCATTAACGATCTCCGTTAGCAAGTAACCACATCACTAACCTTCTCTCTATTACTGACGGATAGGCATACCGAGAGGGCGTAACCCACTACTCCAATAATGGATTTTTAGTGTTGGAAACAAATCTTATTATTAATTAAATAAAATGTTTGTATAAAATTAAAATATAGTGTTAACAAGTTTATAAATATATACTGCTTTTCTGTGAATTTTTAAAACCCCAACAAATGGAAGATTTATTTTTCTGTAAGGACAAGACCTGGGCCTAGCGATACATTACGTACACGATACATTGATATAGGCGATGTGAATCATCTTCTACAACATTACATTTTGGACACATTCTAGAATTGTAGATTCTCCAGTTATACAATTTTTTTTTTTTTTTTTTTTTTTTGTGGGAAAAATATTGTGTAAAATCTTAAAATTTAATTGAGCTAATTTGTTTTCTTTAATTAATTTTACCTTATTCGCCCAAGTGGACCAACAAACGTTTTAAAATAATTTTCCCACTTTGTTCGGCACTTTAAAGGTTCTGCACATTTTTCATTAATAAAACATTTGTAAAATTGTTTACAATTTATATTGTACAAATTCAATTTTGGTTTAACAGTACCTACATTCCCTCCTGTCTCTTATACACATCTAGATGTGTATAAGAGACAGAATTTGAAGTCCTAAATAACGGATGTTTTTTACCTCATCAATGGTTTCATTACCAACATGAATATTCAAAGAGGAAAGAGGGCGAACATTTCTATTTTTAATTAACATAAGTTTGGTTTTGGTAGAATTTACAAGTAATTTATTTAATTTATACCAATTAGCGACATTATTCATTATTGATTGTAATTTGATATTGATATTTTCTACCGATTTGTCAGTAGTGTAGATGACAACATCATCCGCATATATGCTACATGATCCTGGAGATACATATTGTGGAAGGTCATTAATAAATAATGAAAATAAGATCGGTCCTAACACACTACCCTGTGGGATGCCAATTTCAACATTTGCTTTTTCATATAATTTATTATGACATTTGACTACTTGTTTGCGCTGTGAAAGATAACTTTTAAACCATTTGATTTCAGTGTCTTTAATGCCATAATTTTCTAATTTAGTTAGGAGAAGAGTATGATCAATGGAGTCAAAGCATTTCGATATGTCGAGAAAACAGGCTCCAATCATTTCATGGTCATTCAAAGTTTCCATCCATTCATCTATAACTCGACGAAGGCAAGTGATGGTGGAGTGGTATTTTCTGAAGGCATATTGATCTACACTTATGAGATCATTTTCGTTTAGATAACTAACTAATTGATTTTGAATTTTTCTTTCAACAATTTTTGAAATATGGCAAACCACGGAGATGGGTCTATAATTAGTCATCGTCTGCTTACATCCACTACCTTTATAGATAGGTGTTGTTTTTGCGAGTTTCCAATCCTCAGGAACAATACCCAGCCTAATAGACAAATTTATCATAGAGGAAAGAGATTTTGCAATATATTGGGAGGCAAACCTAAGCAATTTTGAATCAAAATTCAGAATATCCAAATTACTGCTTTCGGACAGACCTGAAAGTGCATTTTCAATACGGACAGACCTGAAAGGGCATTTTCAATATTTTCAAATGTTACCATGTTAAAATTTAATTTGTGGATACATAAAGGATGTTTCCATTCAGGAGTAGTAGTACTTTCAAAAGATTTAGAAATTTCCTTTCCAATATTTGAGAAATAATTATTAAAGCTTTCACAATTTAGGTCAGGGTGGACACTATTTCTATTTGAATCCTTCCCTATAGTTCTGCCTAGTTCCTCCCATAATTTTTTTGAGTTATTTTTGTATTTATTTTCAACCTTGTCAAAGTAATTTGATTTTGCTTTCCGAATTTTGCTTGTTACTAAGTTTCGTAGTTTACGATATTTGTTGATAAATTGATATCACTCCCATATTTATCAGAAAGATGCTTTTCATGGTCTCTTTCATACATAAGTTGTATTATATCTGGGCTCATCCAAGGAGTGAAACGATCTTTAACACGCACTGTCTTTAAAGGAGCATGTTTATTACATATATTTAAGAAGGAATCCCTCCATCCATTCCAGTATACATTAATATCACTACAATTATTATTACTATTTGACAGAATATTTGAATTTCTTAGGTCATTTATGAATAAATCTGTATTGAAGTGTTTAAAATTTCTAATTGTAATTGTTCTATGTTTCTTAATGTTATTTAGTGCTTTAATGCACGTATAAATGAAACAATGATCACTAAGTGAATTTTTTGCAACTTCCGTGTAAATATGGCAATCAGGAATTGAGGTAAGAATCAGATCAATACATGTTGCAGTGGTTTTTGTAATACGTGTTGGTTCATTTATTAGTTGTCTGAGTGCAAACATATTCTCTATTTGATTTATAGGATTTGAATTCAGGTCTATATTTAGGTCATAATTGATATTGAAATCTCCCAAAAGGACTATTTTTTTAATTTTCATTTGCAACCTTCTCTAACATTTGTATAGTAAGAGTGATGTCAGACTTTCTAGCCTTAGGGGGACGATATAAACATCCCAAAAGCATATTTTCATTATGTTTGTTAGGGATTTCAACCCATATAGCTTCCATGTTAGAAAGGGTGTTAAGGTCATTTCTTTCAATATAAGGAATTCCTTCTTTAATATATAAACATACTCCACCACCTCTATTTTTTCTTTCCATTAATAATATTATTTTCCCTATCTCTTCTAATTATAATATAACCATCTATGTTTACAAGAATATCACTAACATCAGCACTTAACCAGGTTTCAGAGATACATAATA
>NW_022728190.1:2233-4818 GCF_011630105.1 Anneissia japonica | reverse complement strand
AGATCATTTGTAGAAGACGCGCACTTTATAAGAGAATCACCAATCAGTATTTTCGTTTTTAATTGCGTTTCTTCTATTGTTTCCTTCTCAGTTGTACAATACTCATTTTTATTATCATTTTGCAGTTCTTCAATTTTTTGCGCAAGACTATCAATCTTGGCTTCTAATTTGGCCATTTTCTCTAGTTGAAATTCATTTGTTTTAGATAATGTACTTACAACATCAATGAGTCGAGTTATATCTGAAGGCATCGACCGGCAGATGTAACATGGCCATACACCAGATATCTCTTCATCACTTAGTTTGAGGCATTTTGTATGATACCAGTGGCCACATATGCAACATCTAATCGAATCTCCTTGAGTTTTTCCTTTTTTTGAGCAACCAGTAATACAAATTTTTCCTGGTATATCGCATTTCTTCATATTTTCAGTCATTGTGATAGGATATCAGCTGCTACAGTTGTAGCCTTTAGCGAATGATTTTAAGCACACCGAGAAAACTTAGATCTACCAAGCGTCATGTAGCGAATCTAATAAGTATATATAAGGATATAAAGAAAAATATAAAATTTCAAAACAAGTTAGAAAAGTTAGAGTTTACTTAATTGTTTCTCCGTTGATTGATTGTTGCAGTTCTTGTCTTGTGTAGGCTGTCTATATGGATAATTTTCTCAAACTCTATTCCTAGTAGTAACTATTATTAACCTTCATTTCAAAAACTATTTCAGAGTCACAGGCCCGTAGCCAGGTTCTTCCAAAAGATGGTCTCTGGGCGTGGGGTCCAGGGTCGAAGCCCCAGTGGGGTCGGCGAAACCCCCGAAGCCTGATGATTTCTGTGCTTAATGGGTCTAAACTCCGGTCTAAATGCTATAAAAGCAGATATGTTTGAGTTGATCTGGATGAATTGGTGAGCTTCTTTCCCTCCCTCTCCCCTCTTTCTTTTCTCTTATTACCCAGCCCGGTACGACGGCCTGTCTCTTATACACATCTAGATGTGTATAAGAGACAGGGGGATTTGCAAGAAAAGCCCCTGGATACGGGCCTGCAGACCATCACAGTTACACAGTATTTATTTTACTATTATCATTATAATAATTATTATCATCACCATCCCTATTATTGCCTTTTTTATTGTCTTTTTTGTCGTGTAGTATGCTTTTTCATAATCATAATCATCATCAGCATCATTCGCTTCAAATCAATAAGGAATTATTAATGTTGATTCACATTTTTCTTCGCATATTGTAATTAATGTCTTGTTCATTGTTATTTTCTCATGTACCTTAGGTCATATCATGTTATAAATTGATTTCCACATTATGTGTAGACATACGATTTGTTGTTATTGGTTTTCTTATGAATTGTTTTTCACCGCTCTTCTTCAGATGCCATAAGTTGGCTTTACATTGTAGGCCTGTTGTTTGGAAAACAAAGTTTGGCAGACCGTAAGTTTGAGTTTATTTATTTTTTAATAATCTTTACTCTAATTTATATTACTAGGTGTCTACCTCAGTGGCGTAACGCTGGGGAGGGGGAGACTGTGTCTTAATGAGACTGGCCCTTTTGTGGTTCCATTGTGTGATTTTAGTTATTAATATATTAGTGGCGGATGCATGGTTTTGCAGGAGTTTACACTATGTTAGGGCTGAGGTAAGAACATTTATGAATGTTGGACCGCTAGATTGCCGGAATTAGCACTCATAGTATTTGAATAGGCCTATACTTTTCTTTATTTTAAAATTTTTGACAAATTTAAGCATAAGAGGGCGGCTGAGGCCCCCGTTAATCCGTCACTGGTCGATGTTTCACCAAAGCCCTTTTGAGTCAAGGTGCTAGATCGAGGACCCTATGGGTATGGGGCGGGGGGCCCTGCGGACCGCCACACGAGAGGGCATAGGAGTTACGACATTGATTGCCGTATTACCTACAGTACCTCCGCAAAAGAGGATATGGATTCATCGCTGTCTGTCTGTCTCACTCTCTCTGCTTGTTAGCAGGATTAAACAAAATCTAATGAATGAAGCATCATAAAATGTGACTGATACCTAAAGGTCTCATAAAGATTCTATGTATCTTTTCAATGTAAATGTAACTTTTTTTCTTTGACATTATGAAATAAATATTTTGCCTGAACTCAATTTATATCACCTTATTTTGTACGTCGTCGGATTATTTTAATCATAAAACAATTTTTCTTTAATGTTCTGAGAGTTTTTAAATGATAAACAGAATTCCCAATTTTATGGATAAAAAATGTCTTCAGTAGCCTTATATGGTTTTATAGAAGCAATTAAAAATTATTTACTCTTCTATAATTTGCAAAAATATTCTTGAAAAGAATCCCATCCAAGGATCCTAAAATTGAAGAAGCCGTGAGCATTTGACAATCCCCTCAAATAATAATCAAAAGAGCACTAAAATCAGCTAGAATGCGCGATCTATCGGGCTTCTTCTATTGGACATCCGATATATTATATTTAAAAGTAAAAACTATGGAAACATTTTCCTGTCCTGTCATTGTAAACATGAGTATATCAGTGCCGGCGGAACGCTTTTCAAAGTGGGGGGTGGGGGCCCGGGGCC
>NW_022728190.1:0-2097 GCF_011630105.1 Anneissia japonica | reverse complement strand
TTTATTTATTACAAACATATTCTTTCAACATCATTACACATTGAGGCCCTTCTTTTAGGTAAAACGATCTATCTTAAATTTTCTTTCTTGAGTTTGGGACTATGTGTTATAACTTAGAAGGCAAAGGGGAGCAAGCACAAGCTTTAACATAAAAAAAAAAATGGGCGCGAAGCGCGCCAAAATTTTTTGTTTTTTTAATTCTAATTTCGTCGGAATTGATCAAAATTCCATAAAATGTGCAATTTTTGGCCTACCTCAACAAAATATGCGATTTAAAATTTGAGATTTTCAGGCACTTTCCCGGGTGAAAAGGGCATTCAATGGGGAAAGACTTTCCACAGATGGATATTTTCCCCTTGTCCCTCGGTGGTTAGGCCACTGCGAAGAATACCTGGGGGCTTAGATCAAATGCGCTATGGACACTTTTTGAAGTGGAGAAGGGGTTGCAGGCCGGGGTATTGTGATATCTGTTCATTATATCTTCCTTTTTATTCTTGTCTTTATTTTCTCTTCTCCTTTTCTTTTTCCTTTTTCCTTTCTTTTTCTTTCCCCTTCTTTTTCTTTCCCTCCCTCTCCCCTCTTTCTTTTCTCTTCTTACCCAGCCCGGTACGACGGCTTGGTCAGCCCGGTAAAAACCGTCAGGGGGGGCGGGGACAGTCTGCCCCCTGCCCCGCCTGTTACGCCACTGCTTATAAGATGAATGGGAATATGAATTATGCAGGTCTGGAATCAAATCTAGGTGGTGGGGTCATCATTCCTCCCCCGGGAAAATTTCGATTTCTAGATGGCGAAGAATGAGCTTTCCCGACTTCTGAGGTGTCTTTTAATTACTTTTATGTTCTTCAAAATTCAAGGTTTTCCCATCTTGAAAACGGTCAGGTATTTTTTTCCCATTGTTATTACAGTAAATAGGGCTTATGTGTGTATACATACATAACAATTTAAAAAAAATGAGTAGTTGCATACGAATTTTCCATGAATCGATGAATCCCAAAAAGAAAGGGGGGTCCGGGGGTTCTTCCCCAGGAAAATTGTGATTCCTAGAAGGCGGGAAATGAGCTTTCCCGACTTCTGAGGTGTCTTTTAAATTAAAGTCATTAAAAAATATTTTTATTAATAAATCTCATTGTCCACCATTTAGAAATCAACATTTTCCCGGGAAGAACTCGAACCTCCCTTTCTCTGGGTTCATTGATTCATTATAATAAATTTCAAAAGGGGAACACCTTGAATTTTTAAAGAACTTAAAAGTAATTAAGTTCTTCAAAATTCAAGGTTTTCCACTCTTTAAAACGGTCAGATAATTTTTTCCCATTGTTATTACAGTAAATAGGCCTTATGTGTGTATACATACATAAAAAAAACATTGAGTAATATGCATACGTAGTTTTTCCATGAATCGATAAATCCCAAAAAAGAAAGAGGGTGGGGGGGGGGAGGTCCTGTGCTTCTTCCCCGGGAAAATTTTGATTCCTAGGTGGCGGGAAATGAGCTTTCTCGATTTCTGTGGTGTCTTTTAATGACTTTTACATTCTTAAAAATTGAATGATGATTCAAATCAAATGATTCAATTAATCAATTCTTCAATTCAAAAACTCCAAAGATAAAAGGGGTCCGGGTTCCCCCAGAAAAATTTCGATTTCTAGATGGCGTAATGATTCAAATCAAATGATTCAATTAATCAATTCTTCAATTCAAAAACTCAAAAGATAAAAGGGGTCCGGGTTCCCCCAGAAAAATTTCGATTTTTAGATGGCGGGAGATGAGCTTACCTGACTTCTGAAATGTCTTTTAATGACTTTTAAAGTTCTTCAAAATTCAAGGTTTTTCCCTCTTAAAAAAAGTCAGGTAAATTTTTCTCATTTTTTATTTTATGTGTGTATACATACTTAAACAAATGAGTAGTTGCATGCGTATCCTTTTTTCCATGAATGGATAAATCCCAAAAAGAAAGGGGGGTCCGGGGGATCTCCCCCGGGAAAATTTTGATTCCTAGATGGCGGAAATTGAGCTTTCCCGACATTTGAAGTGTGTTTTAATGAATTTTATGTTCTTCAAAATTCTAATTTTCTAATAGGAAAAAAAAAAAAAAAAAAA
>NW_022728189.1:0-1044 GCF_011630105.1 Anneissia japonica | reverse complement strand
GACAAATCATATTTTATGTGGGTTTTTAAGTTCATTAGATTTACATGGCCACTTATAATCATGTTATTATTTTTAAATTTTTATTACATTCATTATTATCATATTCAACCTCGTAATTTGGAGGTACACTATGCTTTTCTTAAGGTTTTTTTCATCATATTTGTTCATATGACAAATCTGTGATGGGTTTCTTCCTTATACCATCTTTATATATATATTTTTTTAATGAAATGTTTTTAAACTTACCATTTACAGCTTTAACTGGAGGTTTTTTATTCTTCCCAGGAAACTCTTTGACAATGTTATTGACGCTAAAGTTTAAAAAACAGGAAATGAAACTATAACAAAACTATACAATCTCATAAGAATAGCATATATTGTGTAATGTCTTGCAACAGAATGGGTATGCGTGTTATTGTTGTGTGTGTTGGTAAATTTAACTATTAACAAAAACCAACTGAGGAACGGTTGGTTTTTGTTGTTGTATGCCCATATATAGTCATGATGTGCCTATATATGGTCATGATGTGATGTCATCATGACCATATTTAGGCATGTCACATGTTTTTGTTAATTTGGACAGGGCTTAACAGTAACTATAGTAAGGTTTCTATCAAGTTATTACACTGTCTCTACGGTGTCTTCATTGCAATCCTTAAGTCAGGCACTCAATGTTACCAAACTGTTGTACAGAGTACACTAGTTTTTGGCATAATATGTGTACGGAAATTTCTCAATGGCGAACAGAAAGAAATTTGAAAAAATAAAAAAGCAGCTCAAAAATACATTATCATGGAATTAGAATCCATAGTAAACATATACAATAGAATGATATTACAAAAAGTAGAAACTATAATGAAAGATGACACCCATCTACTTCACCATCGTTTCAGTTTTAGTCACTCAGGTTTTAGATTATATGTTCCACGTATTCTACACAACAGATACCGGGACTCATTTGTAATTAACACAATACGTGTTTCAACCACAATGCCAAACGAAAATGAGTGATTTTAATTAGCTTGCAATGTAAATTTTACATTT
>NW_022728188.1:0-860 GCF_011630105.1 Anneissia japonica | reverse complement strand
ATAGCATTAGAAACCATTTTTAATATAGATTGTGAAAGGTATAGTTTGGATCTTTTTAACATATATAAACCTTTCAAAGATTTTTTCCGAATATTTTCAACATTGGCATTCCAAGATAAATTTTCATCTATAATGACTCCAAGATGCTTACATGATTTTACATTTGAAAATTTTCTTCCATCAATTTGAACAGTTATAGGCTTATCATCTTTTGTACTTGCTAGGCGTTGTCTTGAGCCAATTAACATAAACTCCGATTTTTCAATGTTTAAGCTAAGTTTGTTACATGAGAGCCACTTGTATACAGATTCTAAATCACTATTAATACATTTGATGGTATCATTGATTGAGTTTGATGCATAATATATGGCTGTGTCATCAGCATACATGCTAACTTTACACTGTGTTACAATATTTGGGAGGTCATTGATATACATAAGAAATGCAAGAGGACCTATAATAGAACCTTGTGGTATTCCACATTGAACCTTTTTAGTGTTTGATAGAGCCCCATCAATACATATCATTTGAACACGATCACTTAAATAGCTTTTGAACCAATCAAGAGTATATTTACTTACACCATATAGTTTTAATTTACCTAATAATATAGAATGGTCTACTGTGTCAAATGCCTTTTTTAAATCTAGCAAACAAAGCCCTATGATATTACCTCTGTCTATTTCTTCATACCAATCTTCAGTCACATTAATTAAAGCAGTAGATGTTGAATAAGATGGGCGGAAACCAGATTGATTAGTATTAATTAGGTTATTAGTATTAAGATATGAATAGAATTGGTTAAAAACGGCTCTTTCAATGACTTTAGATATTATAGGAAGAACTGAGATGGGCCTGTA
>NW_022728187.1:0-1231 GCF_011630105.1 Anneissia japonica | reverse complement strand
GCAACATTGCTTACGCGTTGAAAGCTGGTAAACTATATTTCAATATTGTTTACGCATTGATTATTAGCCCGACGATCCAGCCTACGATCATTGCAAAGCTATTAAAATAACAATGACCTTCGTAGTGGTTCGTAGCTACGTTCCAAACGGTACCTACGAGCAGGCTACGAGTGGTTACGCGCAGATACAAAGCGATATTTCCTGACTGTACTGTATCTCTATAGCCACGACGATAAAATAATATCTATATTTTTAATTGGCAGTGTTTATTATGCAAATATGCCAACGTTGATATAAAGGCAGTCTATTTCTCTGATTGGTTAATGTTAATTATGACGTCATTAAACCAAGACCGCTGCTAAGGAAGGATCGGGAAAGAAACACAATAAGCCAAAACACCATGGCTGATGAATTATCTATAGGCTGGTGATATTTTTTTTGGATGTCGAAACAAAAACAAAAGAATTTGAAGAAAAAAACCAAAAAAGGAAAAGGATGCTGAGAAAAAGATTGTGTCAAGACATTGGCGAACAGAGAGAAACTCCTTGTGCTGACAGCGACGACAGACGATTGGGCTTAGTGTAGATAGTAGGGTGTCCGATTAAGAATTCTAAACATTCGACTTCAATTCAATTTTCAATTCAAAAGTAATTTATTCCAAATCAAGTAACATAAAACAGTACGATTCAAATGCATCAAATGAAATGAGATTAAATAGGACAACCACAAACAAGCAAAATACGGCTTTATACTGTGGTGCCCTTTAGATGAAAAGAAATAAATAAGAAATAAATAAATAAACAAATAAATACAGTGATCAATCAATAATCAATTAATCAAATAAGTGTCTAATCATTAAGCAACCGATTAGCTAATCAATCGTTCAATAGATAATTTAGTAAATAAATAAAATAAAGAGTAGTATTATTAATACATGAAATTAATGTCATGGTACTGTATATAATGATAAACTTGCAAACTAATTTCTTTACAGGTGGATAGTATTTATAAAATAGTTCATAAAAACAAAAATTATGATTTGCTGATGTCTATTTAAAGAGTTATGGCCTCAGAAAGAAAGGTTTTTAGCAACGCCCAACCAATCCCACTTTGTTCATGTTGGGGACTTTGACCCCTGTCGGGGATCCTGGTGCCGCCGTTGCTCTCATCAGAGGCTAATTACTAAATACCCATGAAGCCTATCAGTCTTTTGAGCCGCTTTATATTTTCA
>NW_022728186.1:0-955 GCF_011630105.1 Anneissia japonica | reverse complement strand
GTAAAAAGCGAATGCCCACTACCCGGCAAGTGTTTAACCGAAGGCATAGTATACCCATATTTTCTCTATGGTATACCAAGCAACTGTAACAAGAGAGGACAGTAATAATCACGAGACATACATAGGCTTAACTGAAAATCAGTTCAAAACTAGATTTAGAAATCATATGAGAGAAAATGTAAATAAGAGAAACAGCAGAGAGTTAAGTAAATATATCTGGTCCCTTAAGGAATCTAACGTAAAATTAACTGTTAAGTGGAGAATTATGATAAGCTGTAAGCCATATTCAAACACGACTAAGCGCTGTAATCTTTTTTATATGAAAAGTATTTAATTATATGTCATCCAGAACTATGCTCATTCAATAGCAAGAATGAGTTATTGTCAACTTGTCGTCATAGAAAGAAATATTTAATTAGCAACAGATATGCATCAGTGAACAATATACCTCTAAACAGTCCGACTCCCTGATTAGCCATTTAAATTATAATCCCTAGATCGCACCAATAAACAATAGGCTTTGTAACATAGTAATTTAGTTCGACTTCCTGATTAGCCTTCAAATGTAGTGATGCAACGTTGGCATGAGAATTGTACTGAACGGATTCTGCAAGTGAAATAGAATGAATATCGTGAAGCCATTTGTCGAATAGCCGATTGTACAGGTGATACTGTAGATCAGACTTGTTGTGTCCATCGTGTTGAAGACAGAATTGTTGTTAATATGTATTTAAATAAACTGCAAAGCATTACTGATAGAGGATTTGCCCAAGTTGTCTATTAATACAATACTAACATTTTATATAATCATTTTTAAGAGTATAATTATCACAATCAATTGAAAAAGCATTCAGTAAATAAGAACACTAAGTGCAGTTTTACCATAACATTTGCAATTAATTGCAGGAAATATTAAACCATTAACAATGAATAATCGTATACATATCCGAAGTAC
>NW_022728185.1:0-2548 GCF_011630105.1 Anneissia japonica | reverse complement strand
ATTATTCAAATTGAAAAAATACCAAATGAATGGAATTTAAGTATTGTTGTACCCATTTTTAAAAAATGGTGATAAGATCTAAATAATTACCGTGGAATATCTTTAACTTCATGTGTTTTAAAAGTTCTTTGTAAGATTATTGTATTAAATGTCTCATGCCATCCTGAAAGTGGAAATATCCTTTCTGAAGTCCAGGGAGGGTTTAGGAAGAGCTGATGCGAAGACCATCTTTACTTTAAAAATTATTGCTGCTTGTCGACGAAATGAGGGAAAAACAACCCATCTAGCCTTCTTGGACTTCAGAAAGGCTTTTGACACTGTATGGAGGGATGGCCTTCTAAAATCAGCATGGGATGTAGGCATCAGAGGTCGTGCCTGGAAATTAATTGATTTATTATATAAAGATGTAAAAGGAAAGGTAAAATTTGGGGATATTATGACGGATGAATTTAAAATACACCAGGGGGTCAAACAGGGCTATGTTTTGTCGCCCATACTATTCTGTATTTTCATGAATGAATTTACCAAACTACTTAGATCTCATGATATTGGTGTACATATAAATAACAACTGGCATGGAGCCCTATTCTGGGCGGATGATGTAGTCTTACTGGCAGAAGATGAGCGCCAGTTGGTTACAATGCTTGAGATTGCTACTAAATTTGCAAAATAATGGAAATTGAATTTTAATTTTGAGTCCAATATCCAATGCTATGGTCATAGGTAAATGTGTAAATAAAAACAAAGTTTGGAAATTAGGTGATTACAGCATAAATGGAACAGATACATACAAGTACCTTGGTGTACTTATCTCAAAAAATATGAATGATCATAATCATGCAGAATATGTAATTAAAAAAGGAAATCGTCTTATCGGTTATATAAAATCAATTATCAATAATCTAAATAATTTTAATAGAGTATACTATGTAACATCCTGTGGCGAACGATCGCACTTCCATCTATCAATTACGCAAGTGCGGTGTGGGTAAACGGAAGCAAAAGTGATCTTGAAAAAATTGAAAAGCTGCAAATGCAAATGGCGTGGTGTATTCTAAAGCCTCCAAGAAACACACCCCGTTCTACCCTTTACGGAGACCTCGGATGGTCCCCCATCATCGATTCCCAGAACATTTTCAGACTAAACTATATCGATCGTATTATTAAAATGGAAGAAGATCGTTGGCCAAAGCTGTTACTTAAAGCCCTAACTGCATCTGAAAATATCAATAACTTGAGTTATAAATTACTTGGTTGTGTTGATAATATATTTCAGAAATGTAACATTGAGAGTATTTTCCATTATATTTAAAAAATCGAGATATACCCAATCCTATGGGCAGCTGAAATAAAACATGCTCTAAAACAAAATTCGTTAAATTGCTGGAAGGATGATATTAAAATCAAACCTTCTATTGTAAAATATTCATTAATTAAAACGTCACGAAGTATGGAGGACTACCTTCTTGACGGTACTGATTTTTGAAGGAGCAGCAATAAAATTTAAGCTCTGTTCAAATACCCTCCCTCTCCAACAGCGAACTAAAAATTGTCTAATGATCAGAGTGACACTGGAATTTGTAAGGTGTGCAATGATAATTCCATTGAAGGCATTGATCATTTTCTGCTTGTATGCCCAGTTCTTGAAAACATTAGAAGGATGGAAATATTACACTTTAAAAATAATCTCCAATCACTAAACTTTCACCACGTTTGGGATAAATTTAACTCTTTAAATAATACAGAAAAGGTATGTTAAATATTACAGAAAAGGTATGTTTTATTCTTGGCAATGAAAATGAATTATATAAAAAGGAAATTATTGTGGAAATTGATAAATTTAGCAAATCATTGTCTAAAAACCTGTGTAAAGAAAGGCCATTATTATTGCATGCCTCTACCTCATAAGTAATCTTTTGTGTTGATGTGTTTTGATTTAAAATGATTTTTTTTTATGTGCTTATCTGTATCTTAATAACGTAATAATTTGTTAACTTAAAAAATAGTATTACTACAGTAATGTTGTTTTTTATTTAGTGGATTTTGTTTTAACACCAAGGCAGTACTGTATACTGTTATTGTATAATTGTTTTGTATAACTTTTAGTTTCTTTTAGTTTAGTTGTTTTTCTTTCTCATTGAACGCACCAAAATGTTGTGTGCCACTGAAACAAAACAAAAAAGTGTATGTTCAGTTGAATAAATAAATAAATAATCATAGTAAATTACTACCGGTATCATTGAAGTTCACCGTGATGCAATGAAATATTAAGCACAATGTACCGTAATCATCAAGATGAATGAGAATCAAGTCAAGTATATGACCCTTGATATGAGTTGGACCAGCGACATGCTGGAATAAACCAAATGATTTAGTTATTTGTGAGAATTGTTTCGCCTCAACATTAGTCAGTAATTCTACGTGGAAATTAAAGTCACCAATTATCATAAGTTTAGATGAAGACATTACTAACGACTCAAGGAATGTGGAAAATTCCTCAAAAAATATGGCAGAGGTTTAGTTTTTTTTTTTTTTTTTTTTTTTTTTT
>NW_022728184.1:0-523 GCF_011630105.1 Anneissia japonica | reverse complement strand
TGATGTAGGGAAAATGTAAACCCTCTTTCGAAATGCTATATAAATAAATAGATAAATAATAATCTCAAATAGGAACATAAGATGTAATGATCAAATGGGGAAGGTCCACCTAGAACTCCAGATGCCGTGAAGGGGAAAAGCATTTTCGACCTTTTTCGAATTTGGACCTTTTTCGATTTGGGAAGGGATGTTGGGGGTGTACTCACCCACTAATATTAAAATAACGCTTTATTAACATGTACACTTTTGTTCACCTAAAACTCCAGATGCCGTGAAGGAGAAAAGCAGGTTTGACCACAGCTTTGTTATTATAGGACGAACACAGGGGTCCGATAGAGTATTGGTTAAAATGTTAAGATTTAATATTCGCTTTTAAGTTTTATTACAAAAAATTTAAAAAAAAATGTGTATTCAGTACATTTTCGACCTTTTTCGAATTTGAACCTTTTTCGATTTGGGAAGGGATGTCGGGGAGCGTACTCACCCACTCATATTAAAATAACGCTTTATTAACATGTACACT
>NW_022728183.1:4379-6618 GCF_011630105.1 Anneissia japonica | reverse complement strand
AATTAATTGTCTGAACAAAATTGTAATCATTATGTATCCATCTACAAAATAATAATAATAATAATAATAATAATAATTATAATGTTATTATTATTATATAATTAATCTATTCTTTAATTCATTATTATATATTTACCACTTGACATCAATTTTCATATATTAATATTTTTATTCTATATTTCATGCATTTATTTATAAAGTTTTGTTTTGATATTGCATGGACAATAAAATAAAGACAGTCTTGAGTATACCAGCACAATGTTGAGAACTTTGAGAAAAATAACATGCTTTCCCACACCGGGAATCAAACCCGGGCCGCGGCGGTGAGAGCGCCGAATCCTAGCCACTAGACCATATGGGATACCTGGTGTAACACACGGGAATTGCATTATGTATTGCATCAAGTAGGCATACTGCCAAATATTGCAAAATTCAGCCCCACTGACGTGATTAACCCAACTCCTGCTTTATCTCACTCTCAACACGCACACACACCCCAACGTCTCATTTTCTGTCCTCACCCCAACGCACTCCTACAGAATTGTTAATGTTGTTTCAGTGTCTGTTGTATGGGACGTTAAGTGCGCAATTACTATGTAACCCTCGATAGCTCAGTTGGTAGAGCGGAGGACTGTAGAGTTCGTTCATTAAAGTCCTTATGTCGCTGGTTCAAATCCGGCTCGAGGGATGTTACATTTTCCTCAACATTTTTTTTATTGAATATTTTTGTTGTTAATGTTCCACTAGCCATCATCATGTTGAAGACTCTTGGCTGTCATTTAAAAAAAAATATAAATGAATGAATACCTGTCACTCTAAAATGTAAATTAATTAAACAAATAAAATATGATATTGATAAGGTTTTTACATGCTTTGTAGAGGATAACTTAAATAGGTTATTGTATGGTAGAAGCCATAATTGCAAATATTTATATAAATATTTATAATATTTATAATATTATATTTTATGATATCTGTAAATTGAAGTAGGTTATTGTATGGTAGAAATCACTATATAAAATAGCATTTAAATAATCATTGTAGGCCTACAACAGCTTTTAATCAATACGATACAGACAATTTGGAGAGTTCCGAGACCAGATAATATGATGTGAAAATAAAATATAAAATTAATGAATTACAGTATGTCTATTGAGTTTTCCACATTCATAATACCGATAATTGAAAACCGAATAGGCTATCAGAAAAAAAGCATTTATCGCAAAAATGATTGGCAGCGGTGGGATTCGAACCCACGCCATCGAAATGACTGGTGCCTAAAACCAGCGCCTTAGACCGCTCGGCCAGGCTACCCATATAAAATCCTATATTTTGTATTCAATATGACACCGGCAAAATGGGCATTCTGAAATTAGACAACATGATGTAAGTAATGTAAATAACTATTGAAAGTAAAGTATTATAGAATACACTGATGAAATGAGAACAATGTAAGAAATTATTGAAAGTATTTTAGAATACACATATATAGATGGTGGTTAAAAAACACAGGGATATCATTGAAAAAATATATTTATTCAAAAGTAATTGGCAGCGGTGGGATTCGAACCCAGGCAATCGAAATGTCTTGTGCCTTAAACCAGAGACTTAGACCGCTCGGCCACACTACTCGTATTTAAAGTTTTGTTTAATAACTCTCGATAACTCATTTTGTAGAGCGGGGGACTGTAGAGTTCATTAACTGAAATCCTTAAGGTCACTGGTCAAATCCGGCTGGAAGGATGCTTATTAATAATTAGCTTGGAGACGTTTCAATTAATTTTATTTTATATTAATTATATGGTAAATGGATAATGGTATATAGAAGCTATATTTAAAAAATATATAAATGCATCAAGTAAGACATGTTTCTCCTAAAATATGGATAGGCCTATCAAATAGAAAGTTTTAAATTAATTGTCTGAACAAAATTGTAATCATTATGTATCCATCTACAAAATAATAATAATAATAATAATAATGTTATTATTATTATTATTATATAATTAATCTATTCTCTAATTCATTATTATATATTTACCACTTGACATCAATTTTCATATATTAATATTTTTATTCTATATTTCACGCATTTATTTATAAAGTTTTGCTTTGATATTGCATGGACAATAAAATAAAGACAGTCTTGAGTATACCAGCACAATGTTGAGAACTTTGAGAAGAATAACATGCTTTCCCACACCGGGAATCGAACCCGGGCCGCGGCGGTGAGAGCGCC
>NW_022728183.1:0-2570 GCF_011630105.1 Anneissia japonica | reverse complement strand
AGATGTGTATAAGAGAACGTCATCGTGTCGGGAATCAATATTTCGACATTAATTATATCATCATCAGGAATAAAATATTATCCATATTTGCAAGCTTATACAAGTACCAAAAGTGTTTGACCAATCAAAAAATTACCCCTAGTAGGTGACAAAGCTATGAATAATATAAAGATCAAAGCATCCTTACTCTACTGATCAAAGTTACCTACAAAAACCAGCAAAAACAAAGAAAGCTCATTTGAAGCTTTCAGTCCATTGTTAAGCGATGGGTGTAGCCTACGTATAGCAAACGCTTCTTTAAACAATACTATAGTAGACCAATTTTGCGAACTGTCAATAATGTTAGTATTAGAAAATATTAAACCTAATTTATTACCTACATTACAGGCTGCATTATCATTTTTTAAGTATACCTTGTAAACCTAAAACATATTGGAATGCCTCACGGTGTA
Organism: Anneissia japonica; assembly: GCF_011630105.1. Lineage (NCBI taxonomy): Eukaryota > Metazoa > Echinodermata > Crinoidea > Comatulida > Comatulidae > Anneissia > Anneissia japonica. The sequence goes on along the minus strand of NW_022728183.1, from coordinate 2,118 downwards.
TATTATGATAATTTATAATACTATCAGATCATTTTGTACTGCCATAAAGTTATGAATTTTACCTCTTTTAACTAAGTGTTTCTTTACTTTGTTTAAGCATCTACGTAAAATGGATTCGCCTGCATTTCCTAGATAAGGCAATCTAACCCAGATCTTAATCAAGCTATCATCAGTAGGCCTATGTATACATTTAGGTTCATTTAATTTATTGAGTACATGGTTAACAACTTTTATAGGGTACCCATTCCATGGCATAAATTTTCTAATGTTACAAAGTTCATTTGAAGTTTATCGGGAGTACACAGTTTGTGGGCTCTTGAAACTAAACTACGAATCCAAGAAATCTTATGGTTCCATGGTGCAAAGCTATCATAATGGATGTATTGACTTGTTTGTGTATTTTTTTCAATATATACTCATGCTTCATATGTTGTTGTCAAATTGTAAATCCAGAAAATGTACTAAATCACTGTTTTCATATGATTCAAAGGTAAAATTAATCTGTTTATGAAAAGTGTTAAAGTGACGTAGGATGCGATGAAAATCATTGGGTGTAGCTAGCACTAGTGTGTCGTCAACAAAATGAGTATAAAACTTAATAATACCGGATTCTATACATTTAGGAACAATAAACTCTTTTAGTTCAGTCATTAAAATATTGGCTAAAACTGGTCCAAGGAGTGAGCCCATTGAGACGCCGTCAGTTTGTTTATAGAATTCATCATTACACGTAAATACAGTTTTAGTACAGCAATCCCTAACTAGTTTCCTTAACGTATTTTTCTTAAGATTAATAGGTATGAATTTCTTATTGTAAACCCTATCAAGAATTATAATAATACCTTAGTAAGGGGAACATTTGTAACAGAGATTCAAAAACCAAAAGATACAAAACGGTAACCTAAATTATATAAATGTACTAAAGTTTAGTTTGATATTGCATGAAATAAAGAAGTCTTCCGTATACAAACACAACGTTGAATACTTTGAAAAAAAATGATGTACTTCCCACACCGGGAATCGAACCCGGGCCGCGGCGGTGAGAGCGCCGAATCCTAGCCACTAGACCATATGGGATGACCGCATTAAGCAAGGGATTTGCATCGTGTACTGCATCATGTGCTTAAAATGACGTGATTAACCCAACTCCTGCTTTATCTCACTCTCAACACACACACCCCCACACACATAACGACTCACACTCACCCAACGACCTCACCTAAACCCACCCACAAAGATGTGTTTTTTAGTGTCAGTGTCCCTAGTGGTTTGAATGAGAGTCTGTGATATTCGGTTAATCGGACTTTAAGTGCGTGCTTGGAGTAGGATCCCTCGATAGCTCAGTTGGTAGAGCGGAGGACTGTAGAGTTCAATCATTGAAATCCTTAGGTCGCTGGTTCAAATCCGGCTCGAGGGAAGTTATTTTTTTTATATTAGTGAATGTTTTGTTGTTGTTATTGTTCCAATAGCCGTCATCATGTTAAAGACACTCGGCTGTCATTCACCATTAGAATGTTTGACATATACACAGCCAAGCCATTTTTGTTTTTTATATAAATAAATGAATGAATGAATACCTGTCACTCTAACTAAAATTTAAACTAAACAAATATACTATGATATTGGTAAGGTTTTTCATGCTTTGTAAAATATACCGTAACTTAAATAGGTTATTGTATGGTAGAAGCCATAATTGGGAATACTATTTATATAATTATAGTATTTATTTACTTACGGCGCTTGCACCATTTTGGCCTGTCATTTGTGTACTTCCATATGTTGTTTGTCGGTAAGTTGAGGTTCTGAAGAACGCTAGCAGGGGCGGATCCAGTGGTGGAGGTGGAGGCAGGGGCACGTGCCACCTCCTCCCCCCACCCCTTTGCCGCAAAATTTAAAAAAATTTCAATGCAAATCAATGTTGCTTTTGTGTAGTAGATACAGCAATTGTGTTTATCTACTTTTTCTTGTGCTCTTGATCGCCTTGTTCTGTTGTTGTTGTTCTATGGATTGTAATTCTGAAATAAAAGATGAATTAATGAATGAATTATGTGCTACTTACTTACCTATTCTGAAACTGTTGTGTCCCCACCCCCACCCACCCTCGTTTGAAAACTTCTG
>NW_022728182.1:0-874 GCF_011630105.1 Anneissia japonica | reverse complement strand
TGTCAAAATCCTTGATTGCTATACTAAATAGTTTATATCAGCAATTAGATCTTTCAAAGTATTAACAATTTTAATAAAAAGGTAATGGCTGTTGCCTAATGTTAACAAACATTACAGTCATGGCTGATATAAAAAAAGCATTAAAATATTTTTTTTTTAAACCCAAGTAGGCCCTCTCTCTAAGTACAATTTGAATTAAAAGTTAAAAACAATAGTGAATTTGAGAAAAGGTCTCCAGTCAGTACCACACCTCTTCCTCACCTCATAACCTCCCAACAAAATAATCGTGCTGTCAAGGTGACCGAAAAAGATACAATCCCACTCCTTTGACCCTTCCCCTCCCAGCAAAATTAATAATAATACGGAAAAAAAAACAGAGACCTACGGTACGTTAGGCCTAGCTAAGATAAAGTACACACTATTTTTGTACTGTTATTAAAATATCCCTAGGCCTATAGGCTTTGATCTAGGCCACATCTAGTTATACACATCTAGATGTGTATAAGGCCACTAGGCCTATGTAGACCACCCTGTGTGAGGACAAGTTACGACTTGGAACCTTAGACTAGGCCCTAGGGCATCACCAGAAAGCTAGCTCGGCCCCTCCCCTAGTTTCAGCCTAAAGTTTCTACATAATTTTTTTTAAATATTGTGATGACCAAGGATAAATAAAAGTAGCCTAAGTTAGGCCTATGTATACCATTCATAACATTATTACATTATAAAGAAAATAAAATTCCACTTACTTATATAATTCTGTAAATTTTTGAAGTAGAATTACCAAACAGAACTCAGGTGGTTGTAGATAGAAAAAAAATTGGCGGCAACATCCTCAACCTCCTCATTTTCGTTGGCAACCGGCCAGCAGTGACGT
>NW_022728181.1:0-2525 GCF_011630105.1 Anneissia japonica | reverse complement strand
TTCTGGCGCCACCCCTGAGACCAATTTTTTGTACATTCGATCAATATGTCCAAAGGGAAAATATTTGCAAGATCGCCATCAAGACAATGTGTAGAATGATGTTTGCAACTGGTATCACCAAGGAATCCAGTTATTTGTGCAGTATAATTGGAACAGAAAAGGAAATAGTATTTGAGATACTCAATCAGGATACATTCACAGAATGGACCAGATTTAAAAGATAATTATGAGATATAATTATGTATAAGATTTTTCATAACATGGCTCCCTCTTATTTGACCGAACGCTTTACATTTAAGGAACAAAATTATTTAACCAGATTAAATGATGTCTTAAATTTGATCGTCTTCACACGGAATACAAAAAGAAAAGTTTATCTTACCGTGGTGCTATTCTCTGGAACGCACTGGATGAACATGTTAGAAATGCTTCAAATGTTAAAATATTTCAAACACTTTTGTAAAATTTGTGGTTTATTTTTTGTATCTCGTATTTGTATATAATTTTGTCTTTTTTTTAGATTATGTGTTAGTATTTTTATACTATTATGTTGCAACTTCAATGACAACACTGCCTTGTAGAATAACACCGTCTGGGTGAGACAAGCTTTCCGCGTAAAAAAAAGTTTTAATGATAATAAAAAGGTGGTAATTTTGACTACCAAACCCAAGTCTAACTCTGATGCGGGCCTGATTGGGCTTATGAGTACGCGTGTCAAGGAAACTCTGCCTCTCTAAAGTTAAAGCGTCATGATTACGTCTTTAAGATAAGATAAGATAAGATAACTTTATTTTTCCACAAGGGAAATTAAAGTATTAATTGGTACATCTTTCGTTAGGAATTGCATTACCTTGTTCCATACTAGTTGGTCCTGAGCCGCTAGGAGTTCGTCCAATCTCTGACAGTGTCCTGTCGATACCAGGGTATAAACTACTTCGGCGACGTCCCATGTTCTTGTCTGTCTGTTTCTCTGATTTCGTCTTCTTCTGCTTGTGATGTCTGTGACGTTGCAGGATAGCATCGCGGACTCCAGCCCGGTCCTTCTCCTCCAGCATACCACGGTTGATGATGTTGTCCAATGTAAGGTCTGACAGTGACATAACGACATGAGAGTTTATGATATTGTTTGCGAACCTCTCACATGTTTAATTATATCTACAACTCGTAAACGTTTATAATAATTATACAATAACAATAATAATTGATAAAAACAATAATATAAAATCATTTTACGTAAACCTTTCATGGGCTTAAAGTAGGCCTATAATATGATCCAAATACAGCAAAAACATTGGGAGCAGGTTCATACCAATTGATTTTGTAATGGTTTCTTTTAAAACTGTCTCATTCCTCATTCGATTAATAACAACGGCAACTCGGTAAGAAATTGCGAATTAGGCATATAGGCCTAAATAGCGCTTTAGTGAGATGCTAATGCAGACTCTTCATTGGAACACTCCTATTTGAAGCCACATGACATCCGATTCCCTGGTAAGTACCTACAAAGTACGGTTAACAACCGAATTTACAGATGCGTAGCTTTGTAGGGATGATATTATTCATCCTTGACCAACAATCGTATAGATAGCCATATTTATGAATTCAAGAGTAACTCACTTGTGATTTCTATTAAATTCTCTGCGTCCATGTCAAGGAGGATTGAACCGTTTTTTATACATCGCCTGAGCTCAAATAGACTGTGCATAGATAGTGCGGCAACGTGAGGCTTACTCCATCGACCAGCCCCAAGATCTACATTCTCTTCGTATTTTATCCACCTGGGATGAAGACAAATAATGGATTATGTTATTTATCACTTCCACCATCATCGTCAACATCATTATTGCCTTCGTTAAATTCCGCCATCGTCATTTCTTCACCATCATTATCATGATCGACTTCATCATCATCACCTAATCTTTATCATCCTCATCATTATCATCATCATCACAACATCATCATCATCAGCGTCGTCATCAATTTCCAGTTGTCATTACATCATTGCTCATAAACCATATATCATCGCCAACTCCTTCCTCCGTATCATCATTTATATAATAACCATCATCATTATTGTCCCATAATATTCATTATATTTATTACCTTCGTTTTAAAAATCATAAGTGTCATCGACATAATTATATATCGTACTCACAATCATTACTCTCATTGTCATCACCAAGTTAGCAACATCATCGTCACCACCACTATCATCATCATAATCGTCACCATAGATTTCTGTTGCGATAAACTATAATACCTGGCTGTTTCTTTCCACTCCAGGACTTGACCATTTTCATCATAAAACAGTTCCTCCATTTCTGAGAAGATAGGATGCTTAGGACCCTCCTTATCTTCATCGTCGGCATCGTTTTCGCCCTCACCAAGCAGAAAATGTACCCTCTGTGAGTGCTCATCTATAATTATAAACCGAAATATCTATTATTAGTATTTAAATGTTTATATAGAATTAATGTTGCTGCTGTTTCCGCCATTACTTGATTATCTATGTATATATAAGGTCT
>NW_022728180.1:0-704 GCF_011630105.1 Anneissia japonica | reverse complement strand
AAAAAAGAATATTAATCGTGGAATTAAAATAATTGAATTCCATCAGATTGGCATTCACATGCTCGTCTGGAGAAAATGTAAACATCCTTGGCTCTCTGTTTTTATGATTGGCTGTGACATGCAAGACTGTCATTTATTTGTGGAAACAAAGATAAGTTTGTACTTGAGGGATGATATAGTGCTGGTTCTTTGAATGATAATGTAGAGGGCTTAGAATATCACTATATATTTGGATGAATTATACAAAAATCTATATCCTATAGCGCTTTACAAAATAAAAGCTTATCAAGGATCTTATAAGTGGGAGGAGCTGTATATTATTTTTTTTGAGTTGGTAAAATTGAAAGTTATGATATCCAGAGGGCCCGGAGTGCCTTCTAGATGTGCAAATGGTTGGAAAAGTATTCTCAATTTTTGTTAACTGTTAATATGTATTATTCCTTTTGATAGTCTATAAAAACAGATTATACATCATAATTGTATTGACCTAACAAATGCTTTTTTTATTATTAAAAAAACTCTTACATGTACAGTAAATTTTTGTTAAATTTTTTGGTAATGGTTGAGGACTTGCATAACACACTGTCTCTTTACAATACAAATAGCAAACGTGCGGGTGGCAGCTATCCACAATAGTAAGCCTGGGGCCCCAGCCCCAAAAACAGCATTCGTGGGGCTGGGGCCCCGGGCTTACTATTGGGGAT
>NW_022728179.1:10975-13301 GCF_011630105.1 Anneissia japonica | reverse complement strand
TGATGAAAATGAACATAAATTGTAACGTTAGAAATCGTCTTGCTTCTTGTTTGTTTGTGCTTTTTAATGTTTGGTCGAATAAATGAATGATGAAATTTATAGCTTAATATCGTCGGAAAAGACCGGGGTTTATTCGCAGTGTGAGCGGGATGGTTCAACCAGTGGCGGAGATATCCATTGTTCATATGTTGATGGTTTAAAATCCCAATCCCTTCGTCCACAAATTCTGCTGTACACAATTTACCAATTCTTTTGTATTCATTGGTAACCACTCGTTTTTTTCTAGAAAGGGAATGGTGCGATTTGTAATGCAGAATGATACCTTTGTTGTCCGCTTTAGTGTAAAATTTGGTGGAAATCGATCCATCTGAATTGATCCTAAGTTTAACGTCGAGTATTGGTAGGAATCCATCTGCATCAGTTAATTCCATCTCAAACTTGATGGTGGGGTGTTGAGCATTAATATGTTTAAGGAGGATGTAAACAATAGGTCTGGGTATGGGGCCCATATAAATAGAAGAGCGTTCAAACCTATCAAGACGGAGAATAGCAAGGGTACCACTGAGGTATTTCAGTGAGCTATTTCCCATTGCTAAGCCTCGTATATGCTAACACTGTTGAACTAACTACCAAAATGCATCATAACCTATTTACATATGAAAACATGAATAAAGGTAGCCTTACAAAAGAACTAATCAGATGAAAATACACCATTGTTGTCGTATTCGTTTCCTTTGTTCTGAGAGTACTATCATTCAAATGAGTGTGCCTAGTGCATTAAGTTGAAGACAACACCCATAAAGTATTGTCTAATAAGAATGGACTTATAATATTAAATATATAAATGAAATGATTGAAATATTTTACATACATACGGTAATTCCTTATAGTATTTGATATTTTATTCCTATATGATATTTATGTAAATTTGCTTATTTTTGTATTATGCAAGTTTCAGTAGATAGTTAAATATTTACAGTGATTGTTACAACTTTAGTATCAATAAAAAAAGACTATACCAGTTTAAATTTTGCTATTTTTTGCGAGTCTTGTAGTAAGGTGTTTCAATTTACAATACATATACTGTGCCGCCATAATTAATATCACGAAAACGTATACAGTATACATATAACAATACAAAACATATAATGAACCATCAATCAAACTAGTTTTAGGCAGAATTTATTTTCCCTCATCGTCTACCTGTAAAGAAGAAATTAAAATCATTATCATGATAAATCAGTTTCTGCGCTCATATAATTGTTACAATAATTCATAACAACGAACATCCGTTTATAACATTCCAAAGATAAAAAGTACAAAATTACATTACATGTATAGTGACACACAACTCATTACTGTACGACTATCATCAGTTAAAATTAACTAAAACAAGGCCATTTTTTCTACAGAAAAAATACAGTAGGCCTAGTATAAAATGTGAATAATTACGGTATCATTAGGCGTTATTATATTTTATCAACACAAAAATAAATATATATACCTAATGAAAAACACGTGGGCATAAGCATGCATTACATACAGATATGTAGGCCTATGCCTAAGTTAAATAAAAAAAAAAACGGCCAGATTATTATTTGCCTACGCTTCCGCATCCTGCAACTACCACACTACCAATGGAACTCTATTGCCTCGCCATACTTTCTATTGTTAACAATCTGGCGGCCGAAATGAGCGGCGGCCGAAATGATCTGAGACCGGCCTAGCTTACGCCTATAGTCTCGATCTAGCATAAACTAGTCGCGCGAAAATCAACAGTAATTACACACCATATGCGATTGGACTTCCTGTCTAATGATGTGTTTTCCGAATTTCTGGTAGTCAAAATATCTCGCTCTAAACCTTAACGTCGAACACGATTAGTGCATTTAATCCAATTAACTTGACCAGTAGATCAGCTACTTCATCTGGCTGTAATCCCATATGAACCTAGACCGCTATAATCACTGAACCAGGGAGTTGTTATTTAGAAGGAGTCACAACACAATCTTCAAAGAGAACCGTGACTAGCTGCCTGTCTTTTGTCAATAGGGTACTTTTCCGACGATCTTGCGCCCTCAGTTGTTAAAATTTTGTCTTTGTAGAGGAAATAATTTCGTGACAAACGACCAGTAGAGCATGCGCAGAGTTTTTTTTAATTCAATTTTCGCTGTTCAATAAATTTGCATCTCAAGAGAATTACGAAGAATAATTTACAAAAAACCGCATAAAAATTCGCCTTTTCGTTAAAAAGTTACGACTATTTGAAGTGGAGCTATATGTGTTTGTTCGTACACCGTCATTTGTAATTTTCATGGGTTTTTGA
>NW_022728179.1:5946-10686 GCF_011630105.1 Anneissia japonica | reverse complement strand
GATGTTACATGTTTTTGGTGATGTTTGATTTTTTTGTAATTACTCATTGATTTCTGTAAGGACTGAGCAATAAATAAAAACAAACAAACAAACAAATAATACAGTATTTTTCTCCAACAAATAACCAAGGCGAAGGCCCTTTTCCAAGTCGAAGTCTGCCGGGTGATTAGGGCATTTTTATCATCATTACTATCGCCAGTCTACGTTATGTTAAAAGACATGATATGCATAAATATTAATTGATTATAAACGAATTGTGACCCAAGCTCACAAAAGGGCTGTAAACTCTCACTTTATTGAGAAACAAGACTCGATAGCCAGAATAGGGCTTAGAACGTGAATTTTGTGTGAATTGAGTTTTTGTGTAATAAAGTATAACTTTTAATCTTAGTATTCCTGAAGTTTGAGTTTAAAATTCCAACTGTAATAGGTAAAATTTAGCTATTTTCGGATGGGAGCTAGTGAAAAATGAATAGAAACCTGTCGAAAATAAAAGCAATTTTCTCAAAACTTGATTTAAGAAAGTTGATGAGATGACAATTATTCAAACGGTCAAACCTTTGCTTCCAGACACCCGATTGAGTTCATTTAACTGTCATTTTAAAGTAAATGATATGTTCTATGCCATTATAACAAAAACTCATTTTGACCTGAGGACGAGTTTACAGCCCTTTTGTGAGCTTGGGTCACAAATTCGTTTATAATCAATTAATATTTATGCATATCATGTCTTTTAACATAACGTAGACTGGCGATAGTAATGATGATAAAAATGCCCTAATCACCCGGCAGACTTCGACTTGGAAAAGGGCCTTCGCCTTGGTTATTTGTTGGAGAAAAATACTGTATTATTTGTTTGTTTGTTTGTTTTTATTTATTGCTCAGTCCTTACAGAAATCAATGAGTAATTACAAAAAAATCAAACATCACCAAAAACATGTAACATCATACAACAAAAATCGATTTAAATACAATTGAAAATAAAATGGCAAAGAGCAAAAGGAAAGCGTAAAAATTTTCTAAAAAGAAAAAAAACAGAAAAGAACACGCAATAAAAAAAAAAGATATTGAATTTGATGGGGGTCATCCTGAGGCTCCTTGGCCCCTAGCTTTAGCCAACTGTAGTGGGAACATATAGGCGTTACGCCACTGCATCAAGAATGAAGAATTGAACATGTTGTTATGTTGTTAATTTCTGGTAACAACTCTCAGGATCACAAATGACGACATTCACAAATAAGTAACTTTAATAAGTTTCATTTCGTCTGTATATGAGCCTGCACGTACTGATGACTTAGCCCAATCCCGTACGGTTGTCGTCTGTCTGCCTTCACTTGTTCCTCCTCATTTTAAGGCGTACATTACGCATAAATGCGCGAAGCCTTACTGGCGCGCGTCCTTCTATATTTTGATATATTATTATCTAGAGACACAACAGGTACAAGATTTGATTTTGGTATAAAATCAAAGGCAATACACTCAATGTTCTAAAAATTAACATAAAATGACTTGTAATCAGTTAAAGCAAACATAGTAGCCTATTATGATTATCATTAAGGATTAATTAGATAACTACTGAAATCATCATGAATTATAATAATGAATGTCTTCTATTCTGATATTACTTATATCATATAAATTTAGTATCTTTGAACAATTAACATTAGTAAGTAAATATGTATTCATATTCCTTTAGCAATACTGATATATTATCATAATCAACTGATGATGAGCTCAAAACATTATCATTTTCTGTCTGGAGTTGGCTGTTTTCAATAAAACTCATTAAATTGAACATACTCAGGCGCGGATCCAGGATCCAGTAACACTCGAACTTACTACTGTAATGAAGCAACTAAATGTTGTATGAATGAATACAAATTTAAATACAGGAAAATACGATTTTGGAGGTGAATATTTCAAAACTCATAAAATGGTATTATTTGGTAAAGTACCTATTTAATTAATTCGGGTATTTTACACTAAATTCGTCAAAAATAATAATAAAAAAAAAGGTAATTTAAGTTCCATTTCGGGCATCCAGAGGTATAAAATACAGAAATTTTCGTAACACCGCCGACAACCACGGTGTCGCTGACGTGGTGTGGACTCTCATTTCATCAGCATAGTCTAGAAAACTGCCGGGCCCTAGGTAAAAATGACCTAGAGACAGACCTAATGTTCTAATCAGGCGAAACTCTTAATGCTCATACATCCTGAGATTTTTTAAAACCGATACGGCATTAACCCTCAGAAATATCTAAAAAACCTTTTTTTTTATTAAAGGAAATTGAGAACAAATGATGGTCAGATAGTATAATGCATACTCCAATTATCGAAATGCACGCCATCGTGTCGGGATTCAATATTTCGACATTAATTATGTCATCATCAGGGCCTATTAGGCATTTCATGATTGTCGTGAACCTGTCTTGAAAATGTACTGAATACTGTGTGCGTGTGAAAACACTTGCAAAAATAGTACCCGCTGCTTACTTGGGCTCGAATTTAACCTTGGCCATCAGGTGCAAGCTCGGTGGATTAGAGGTATGATGCCAGGCTAATGATCTAAGGATTGTAGGTTCGAGTCCCATCGGAGAACAATTTGCAAATATATTTTGCAAGTGTTTTCACACGCACTGATTATTCAGTACATTTTCAGGACAGGTTGGGCAAAATTACACATGTAATTGATTTTCCTGACGCAAATTTAGGTATTGTCTATTCCATTACGATAATAACACCATTCAATAATAGAACAGTCATCGACCTACTTGCAGTGAAGTGAATCTAAAATGTATTCATGAAGTTAGGATGACTCATATGGATCTTATGATCAACATTTTCGACTAAGCTACTGGCACAGCGGGAGGCACGGCTGGTATTTTCGGGTTAAATGGCCAATTTCCGTGTTTACATCGTCCGTTCTCCGCTACCTGTTGTCAGATAATTATGTACTTTTGATATGTTATAGCTCAGTTATTTAGGCAACTTTATTTGAATTTCAAAAGCTTAAAAAAGTCCCTGTCTTTTTGTATTTTTCGTAAGCAACTACAATGTCCGCAGCCCGTGTGAAAGGCCATTTTGCTCGATTTTCAGAGGGTTCTGTTGTTTTCAAATCGGTTTGTTGAGCATTCACCATTGGAACAGCTTCTTGTACACTTGCTAGAAAGAAACATTATTATTCATAGATTCTTTTGATGTAAGTTTTATTTTGATTGGTTGAAAAAGGGTCTGTCATTTTACAAATTACCGTATGAAAGGAGGGTGCGAATGGTCAGTTTTCCATAGGCGCATTTTGCATTGAGCCAGGATAGGCGAGCGCTATGGTTTAGGTAAAACAAGGCAATTCAACAGTAGGACGCACATCTCCTCGGGACATCAACGGTTATAACTCTGGCATCGACATTCTAGGCGCACGTGCTTCCCTACACGCTGAACGTCACAAAAACCAGCAACCAGACAATAAACCGTCAGCATACGTGACAAATTACCCACCACGCGCGTGTTAGTTGCCATGATAATCGCGCGTCGTGCGGTGATTACAAAAGACTAATGATATTTTGCACTAACATTAAACTGAAATTATATTCTTCATTTCAACATTAATTTTCCCGATATTGTGTTATATTGTCGTTCATGAGACTCACGTCGCAGAAAAAATTAATAAATGTTCTGTATCTACTCAAATGTTCGTTTTGTGCACCTTAGTCCAACATTGTCAAAATGACAGTTTAATGAACATGAAATTTTACAAAATTCGTAAATTTTCAATTACTATAACTTTTCATTTTCTTGGTCAATTTTCACAAATCAAAATTGCAGATTATAGGAGCATTTAACAAGTTCGCGGTCAAAAGAAATCAGATGTAATAGACATTGCGAAGTACCCGGCCAACATTAATAAAATAGAAACTAACACCATAAAACGTATGGCACGCATAGACAAATAATTGACGGCTGTACTCGCAACCAGTAAAGGACTGTACGCACGCGCTATGTTCGAGAGCGGAGGTGTGCGTCCTTCTTTTGAATTACCTTAGGTGAAACTTGTAAACATTTTGTCAGAATATCGAATAATTCATTAAAGTATTTCATTAAATATTTGTATCATGGTGTTTAATAATAATCATAGAAGAATTCTAGTGAAATATTTTTTCGAAATGTTGGTACTATTACGCCTAAATTTCATGTTTAAAATGTGTTGGTGTCACAGCGCATCTGTACACCATTGGCGTTAATTGAGATGGATCGTACCATTTTGTAGACAGTGTAGCAGTTTTGATGTGCAGTAGGAAGATTTGTGATTTGTTAGGCGTGTTTTTTTATGATTTGCTTATGTAAATTATTTTGTTAGATTTTAAATGCTATCAATATGATCACTATAGCTATCCGTGTTTGCTGCTGGTAAGATATTATTCCGGAGTCTATAGTTCTTTGTACCCCGGAGTATAATGCAATATTCCAAGGATGACTCATTTGTAGCTGATAAGGGAATAAAGGCCTTAGCGCGAAGGATTAAAATTGCATTTTTTGGTTGCAAAATACCCTACATAAGATCGATATGGATTCAAAAACATACAATAATAGTTGAACCATCTTTAAAATACCACAAACAAAAACGTGCGTGACGATATTTTATTGCTTTAGAAATGTGATTTCAAAAAGTATTTTAGTGCATCGTATATATATGTAAGGGCTTGTTTTGTTGGTTTTTTTTTTTTTTTTTTTTACTTGCAG
>NW_022728179.1:0-5335 GCF_011630105.1 Anneissia japonica | reverse complement strand
AATTTTTAGTAATTCTAGGCGGAAGCAGGTCAACTCGGCCCCAAGTCAACACGGCCCCATGTCAACTCGAACCCAAGTCAACTCGGCCCCATGTCAACTCGGCCCCAAGGCAACACGGCCTCATGTCAACTCGACCCCAAGTCAACTCGGCCCCATGTCAACCAACCCCAAGTCAACTTGGCCCCAAGTATATATTGTTATTATATTATTAGTTATTTTATATACCTTTGTATAATTTTATTAATATATCATCTTAATATTATTTTTATTAATGCAGTTTTAATTATTGTAAGTGCATGTAAATGAAACGAAATAACAAAGGCAACGATTTAAAAACACTTTAATTTTGGCTTTGCATTCAAATCTCTTGGTAAATATTCAATAAATACCGTACACAGTATAAATTAGGGCCGAATTGACATGGGACCGAGTTGACTCGAATTCGTCATGACATAGGTTAAACAATTATCCAAAAAACTAAAAAATTAAAATGTGCACAGTATGTAACACAAATAGGGCCTAACACTTTTTATTATTCGTGCAGCGAAATCAAATAATACATATGTTGTTTTAAACGACCCATTATATTAGAATGGCAATGTGTTTTTTTTTTTTACAAAATCAGACAGCGAGCAGCAATCCTGTATCTCAGAAGTTTTGTAGACGTTTATCTTTGGTTGATGACCTTTTGACCTCCAGAATTGCGATTTTCGAGTCGAGACAACCCGAGTGGAGTTTCATGCAAATGTTTCGTACGGAAAAAAAATCGCCATCTGTACACCATTGGCGTTAATTGAGATGGATCGTACCATTTTGTAGACAGTGTAGCAGTTTTGATGTGCAGTAGGAAGATTTGTGATTGGTTAGGCGTGTTTTTTATGATTTGCTTATGTAAATTATTTTGTTAGATTTTAAATGCTATCAATATGATCACTATAGCTATCCGTGTTTGCTGCTGGTAAGATATTATTCCGGAGTCTATAGTTCTTTGTACCCCGGAGTATAATGCAATATTCCAAGGATGACTCATGTGTAGCTGATAAGGGAATAAAGGCCTTAGCGCGAAGGATTAAAATTGCATTTTTTGGTTGCTAAATACCCTACATAAGATCGATATGGATTCAAAAACATACAATAATAGTTGAACCATCTTTAAAATACCACAAACAAAAACGTGCGTGACGATATGTTATTGCTTTAAAATGTGATTTCAAAAAGTATTTTAGTGCATCGTATATATATGTAAGGGCTTGTTTTGTTGGTTTTTTTTTTTTGATACGTAAGGGCTTGTTTTTTTTTTTTTTTTTTTTTTACTTGCAGCGTTTGGGAAATAGGTAGTAGGTAAATTGTAATAAATATAATCAATAATTATAGCCTCTAAAACCTAATATTATTGAAGGGTCCTTTTAAAGTTGAAATAGGATTTTTTTTGTTAAGTTATATTACGGGCCCCCAATAGCCCCGGGCCCCAGTGCTGTGCACTGGCTGCACTGCCCATACCTACGCCATTTGCCCTGAGTATGTGTTACGTATGTGCCTGACCCAACGACTGGGTGTAATAATGCTAACTGCATAGAGGTGTCTACAGTATGTGATATATAACTCGACAATTATTATTATTAGCTGAGTAGCTAGTAGTATAGTGTTTACGTAACGTTTGTTATGTACTGTATCATGCGCTATATAGAAGTGGAAGACCATAATGTATTGGGAATGTACCTGTTAGGACAGTACAATTAGTGTAAAAGTGTAAGGTATAGGATAGTGTGGACCTAAACATTGTCCGAATGGTAATGTTCAAAATAAGTGTCAAGGAAAATCAGTATGATTGTTGGAAATATGGTCAACAATTTATGTTTATTTCTTACCCTGACCTTCGTCTTCGTGAGCGTTTCTGTATGATTCATTGGTTGATAACTAAGGATTTTTGTAGAACCCTCTGTAAATCAACTTCCATCTGATTTTGATCGTTTTAAATATAAAGCTATTCAATATTTAATTGGGTAGACACAGCCTAAATAGTACGTCATCAAGTGTATAGAATATCGTAAAATTAGTGTTTATACATGCATGCTTTATAATCTATGCCTTTATTCATATAATATGAACGAAATATTTGTGAGAAGTCAACATTAAAACAATACATAGTTGTACCTGTGTGTCCGAGCATTTCTAAGCTTTTATCCTTTAGAATCAATAGGATAGCAGTTATTTATTGCTATATACTTTGCACTACTCAAATAATCGACCAGAAATTCAACGCTGTCTTTTTATACTTTCAAAGACCATTTTGTACGTGAACACTGCCTAGGCATAGTGATATCGTAATTATACAGTAATAGTCAATTACGGTAGTTCACTCTGTCTCGACTGTATACACTTTCCTCTCGACCGACTACAAAGAGATTTTGGCCTACCCTCCATGGAGGAATTCGATTAGTTTCGTTTCTAAACTAACGCCTCCATGCCCTAACAACGGCGTAGCTTTCATCATCCACATGCACCAAACACCACACCACTTTTGTGACTCGCGACAAACAGTATTCTGTTGTCTTATGTCACATTTATTAACTTGTCAATTTTTTTGGATAAATTCTTGGCAAACATGTCTAAACATATCTAAAAAATTCACTGATTAAGAAAAAAGGGGTGCAAGTTTTTTTTATTCATTTCTAGGGCCTTCACATTGAATTTCAAAATGGCTGCTGCCTAAAATTATTTTTTATTAAAAAAAAAAGAAAAAAAAAGAAATTGCAATTCGATTATCGTTATTCATTTATATATCATACAATAGTCATTTTATTTTATCTGATATCATAATATAATGGGATCAGTGATGCATTGGGAAAAAAATAAGAGCACAAGAAATGACCCCCTCCCAGAAATCTTGCTCTCCCACACATCTCCAATGGATATTCTTTTGCAAAAAATAGTTATTCCCAAGTATTTACAAAATTGCAACATATCACCATATTTTGCCATCTTAATCTCCCTAACTTGATCACTGAGCACTGACACTTAACTTTGCCCCTTAATTCCCCCTGCCCCACCACCCCGTCCCGGGCCAGGCCCCTCTCCAAACTTCTTTGAAAATTAAAAAGTGGAGATAAAAGAGGAAAGGTACATTCAAATTTAGGCCTAAGACTGTGAGTGTCATTTCTGGCCATCTAGTTGCCATAGCCACAACATTTTGTTCCTCGGTTTCCACAATGCTGGACAGGGGAAGATTTAGGGAGGGGAACGTTCCCCTGTTTTGCCACTGTCGTCTTTTTGTGCTTGTTAGCAGTGAAAGTACAAAATTGCATACAAATACTAAGTGTAACAGCATGTACTGAACATCAATCATGCCATTATTAGACATATATCTGATAATAATAATAATAATAATAATAATAATAATAATAATAATAATAATAATAATTTAGACCTATATGAAATTGTTTCCCCCCTCGTTTGAAAAAGTCTGGATCCTCCATCTGTGGGATGGTGCCACGAAAACTTTGATACACAAATCCATTCATTCAAATCGCTTCTACGAGATTTACACTCTCTGTAGATCAGTGGCGGACCGTAGGGTAAATTGCAGGGTATGCTAGGTGTTAGCATATCTAGGATGTGTAAGGGTCGTGCACACCCCTCTCCCCTGAAAAAAATAATCGCCCATCTCCCCGCCCACAAATCATGCTCAAGTAGTTAAAAATCACATCAAATCACATTATTTTGCGAATTAGCCCCCTCACCTAATCACCAATCCCCACTTTACATTCCCACCCCTATCAGCTTCCTTCCATTTCAAGACCTATACGCCACTGACGTTAGGATCTGCTAGTAGGAAAAGTTTGTAAGCCTACGTCTACTATACAGGATCAGATTGTGTTCTACAGTCAAAATACAAATGTATGTTATTTTTAATACCGGCATGGAATAGGAATAGGAATTCAAAAAGAATTCCTATTCCTGTATTTTAACAAATTTCAGTTTAAACAACAATAATTCAAAGTTTCTTCTATACCGGTTATATGCATGCAAACTTATTTAAACTTTAATCATTGAGATTAGGCATATAGATAGAATACCCGATCTGCAGTGGAGGTCCCGATTTGTGATTAAAAGAGCATACGCACATACTCTTGGAAGCACTGCTTCCATTCCAGTGTTAAAAAAAAGACTTTGGTTAACCTCAACAGACTTGGTGCAGAATCCCAACTAAATTGAGAGCGTGAAGAGACATGGAGCAAATCAGAGGAGCTCCCTGGTTTGAAGATTAAGAGCAGCTGCCAAGGAGGATCTCCAACGATGACTCCAAAATCAAACTAACGAACAATTGAGTTTTATCACAGCAATTCATATAAACAATGCTGCTGTTTCCCATGAACTCTCCATTTGGTGGGAAAAAATTAATTACAAAGATGCTCCAGTGATGCCAGGTAGATGTACCAAACTGAAACAGAGTTATCACCTCTCGCATGTAGCTATCTGCTCTATTTATACAATGTAAATGTAGTCAGCTGGTACATAGCAATAATTTACTTTTTTGGGTGGGGGCAACATTTCCAAATTTGTATCACTGACTGAATTGGATTGAAAGTTATAGCCTTTTAGGTTTTTTGAGCATTTGAGTAGTCATCAATAATAGATGTCAGTTTATCTCCTGTTATATATCCTTTATATAATTTGTGTATACAGTACATGAATTTATCTCCCTTTATATATATTGTGTATACATAATACATAAATAAATATGCAAGTGATAAACATATGAGGGTGATTCATAATGATCTGTCTTACTTGCGGTACACCCATGAATTTGAAATTGAGGGGGCCTGAAGAGGAACATTCACAGGTGGAGGTTCTAGGAGGTTAAGAAAATTTATGATTATGGCACCTCTAGATGGCCGGAAATGGCACTCTAAGACTTAAAATTTTAGTCGAGTTTTCTTTTTTCTTAATTTTTTAAAAAAATTTGTCAAATTTAGAGGGGCCCGGGCCGACTTCCCCCTCCCCTTGAATCCGCTTATGAAGAACTAGTGCTGTTCAACTATGCATACGAAAAGAAATGTATATATATATATAATATAAAAGTTATATGTATATATATGTATATTTTAAAACTTATATATATATATATATATCCACTTTTATTGCCAAATTTCAAAAGCATATACAAAATGAGTTAAGCAAGTACACATCTCTCCTTGTACTGATTAACCTACTTTACAACAGTATATAATTGTATACATAATGATAATATAATATATATATATAAATTTGTCAATTGATCTCGCCAATGACGAAGTAGTCAGCTGCTACAGCAGTAACAGTTTACTGTATATAT
>NW_022728178.1:0-892 GCF_011630105.1 Anneissia japonica | reverse complement strand
TGTCAGGTAGTCCGGATAGGTAATATACAGGAATTCTCAAATTCTACGAACGTACATAGGCCTAGAATTACTTAGCTAACACACATTCAATACAATTTGAGTACCTATCTATATAGGCCTACTACTATACAAAGTCGCCGGACAGAGGCCTAGGAAATACGCTATGATAGTCGGAAGAAGACTGCAGTTGTAATGTACTACCTCCACAATTGTACTACTATTACCAATATCTTGTATTTAAAGGCTCTATACTTATATTATTTTGAAATATTCCACTAAAATCAGAGAAATATCATCCAAAATATTGTACACACTGCAATTTTCCTCGCGACATTGTTTACATTAGTTACCGGGTTTTGTATCCCCAAATTCACGATTGCCGACAATCATTTTATGTTACCATAAAATAGTATTGACATTTTTGTGCGAATGCCAGGTAGCCCGGATCGGTGGGTCACAGAATTCATTAACTAAGCCGATTTTCGAGCCTCAACCCACGATCTAATGAAAGGAAATTGCATTTAACAGGTGTCACAGCATGCGCTGAGCAGCAGTGCAATACATGGAAAAGAACTTTGTAATTTACATGCGGTACGGCATGCGCTGACAACCAGTATGCTACCTAATCTAGGAAACCCACTCTGTATCACATGGTACAGCATGCGCTGATATCCAGTACGCGATTTTTTTCCCGTACGAAATATTTACATACGAAATATTTACATATATTTACGGCCACTCGGGCCGTCTCGACTGAATCGACCCGAAAATCTCATATTGCAGAATTCAGGTCAAAAGGTCATCAACAACTTCTGATCTGATCTGATAGAACGTTGCTGTCTAATTTTTAAAAATACATTGATGTTACCATGCTAATACTAATGGGTCGTTT
>NW_022728177.1:0-1109 GCF_011630105.1 Anneissia japonica | reverse complement strand
GCGATAGACCTCTACTATTCCATTTGCTTACTTCATTGCTTCATTTTGTCTTTAGATGACGTCATGATAGGCCTAGTATTGAGTGCTTATAATTCAGAAGTGAATGCATTCATCCGTTGAGCGCGTATATTGGATATTTTTTACGAATTGGTTCGTGTGCAGTACGATGACACCTACAATAATGTGGATGTGATGGCTTTGCGTTTCGCGAGGAACTAATATCATGTGCGGTATAAAATGTTCTTGACTCCCTGTTCTTCCTTCTTCTCAGTGTATGTCCATTTTTATCACCAGATGAGCATGCGCTGTTTAGCAGGTTATGCATAATTCACTTAAAGAATAAAGATTGCAGATTCTTCTTCGTTATCACTTAAATATACCCTGAAGGATACTGACGTAGGCCTAAATATCTCAAAGCATGTTGAGTCCATGAACTTTGATAAATATAAACCTTGATGCTCACCTGAGCAAACTTATTGCTTAGTAGGCCTAATAATAAAAATAGCCTAGTAATAATAAAAATAGCCTAGTAATAATAAAAATAGCCTATTAATGATTATATAGTAAGGATAGATAATGATGGTGACAGTACAAAATCAATAATTATAGTATAAAAGAAATAATAATGATCAGGACCATGATGATGATGTCAGCATCATCATATGAAGATTATCATAATGATGATAGACGATGATGATAACTATAATAAGGATGATAATAATAACCTATTGATAGTAACAAATAATACTGTCTGGGTAATAGTTAAAGTAGATATTGAACCTACATTATATATTTGCTCTAATGGCGATCTAAACCACGCATACCTATATAAAGTCATGTCATCGATGCTTTAAGCAAAAAAAAAAAAAAAAAAAAAAAAAGCCTGGATTTCAATTTAATCCGAGATCTCACTCAGCAAGCTCGTTAGAATAATAAAACATTAAGATAGAATTATTATTCATGCCGGAGTTTGCTGGATAGCCTAAATAAATAGTAAGGCTCACGGGTAGCGCATTCATCGCTATGCTTGTTGAAAATGTAAGTATCCTGATCTTTACCAAATTTAGATGCCATAAATGGACCTTTCCAAATCAAACCATTCAGAACAA
>NW_022728176.1:433-626 GCF_011630105.1 Anneissia japonica | reverse complement strand
ACATACTAAAAATGTTTTGTTGTCATGACGAGATAGGTTATCTTGACAAGTCGACATAATAAAAGATGTATGTTGTCATGGTGAGATAAATTATCTTGACAAGTCGACATAGTAAAAATGTTATGTTGTCATGGCGAGATAGATTATCTTGACAAGTCGACATAATACATATTGTATGTTGTCATGGCGAGAT
>NW_022728176.1:0-338 GCF_011630105.1 Anneissia japonica | reverse complement strand
AAGTTGTATGTTGTCATGGCGAGATAGATTATCTTGACAAGTTGTCATAGTAAAAATTGTATGTTGTCATGGCGAAATAGATTATCTTGACAAGTCGACATAGTAAAAATTGTATGTTGTCATGGCGAGATAGATTATCTTGACAAGTCGACGTAGTAAAAATTGTATGTTGTCATAGCGTAGTCATGACAACATAACTTTTATTATGTCGACTTGTCAAGATAACCTATCTCGCCAAGACAACATAACATTTTTACTATGTCGACTTGTCAGTAATTTATCTCACCATGACAACATACAACTTTTATTATGTCGACTTGTCAAGATAATCTATCTCG
>NW_022728175.1:311-519 GCF_011630105.1 Anneissia japonica | reverse complement strand
AAGTAAATGAATCCATAATAATTGAGAGGCACCCTTTGCCAAAAATTGAGGAATTATTTGATGCGGTGTCAGGTGCTAAACTGTTTAGCAAATTAGATTTGAAGTCTGCATATCATCAGTTAAATTTACATGAAGATAGTAGAGACCTTACGACATTTGTATCCCACAATGGGTTGTACAGGTTTAGGAAGGTGTCTTATACACATCT
>NW_022728175.1:0-208 GCF_011630105.1 Anneissia japonica | reverse complement strand
AGATGTGTATAAGAAGGCAGTGCTAAATAGGCTTCAAGATTATGGAATGCGCCTAAATGACAAGTGTGAATTTGGAGTGACTAGTGTTAAAATTTTGGGCCATGTATTAGATGCAGAGGGGCTTCACCCAAATCCAGACTTACTTAAATCAATAACATGCGCCCCAGTCCCAGAAAGTAAAGAACAGGTGAAATCCTTTTTGGGGTTA
>NW_022728174.1:0-1230 GCF_011630105.1 Anneissia japonica | reverse complement strand
GTGTGTTTGTGCTAGTACGTTGTGTGTTTGTAATTGTATTTTTGGCGGCGTTTGCCTTCCATACTATAGATTTAGCCAATCAAATTTCGCTAAGCGCCATCGTTTGCAAATGCGCCCTCAATTTACTCAGAAAGTTCAGTACAGCTAGTTACCTCCGGGACTGCAAAATAGAAAATACGTTTAAACTGAAGTTAAAACGATATATTTTAAACTCTTAGCCGTTGTTTATTGCAGTTTTATTGAGCTATTCTTATTATTACATTGTTTGATTTTTATTCTATATTATACTATATTATATTACATTATATTATATTAGGCATAAATTAAACTTCTATTTTGAATTTTCATTATGTAAGTCAATTTAATACTTTTAAGACTTGTTATGAGGATTGTATGTTATTATTATTGTTGTTGTTATTGTTATTATTATTATGTTGTAATGATGTTGTTTGTACTGTTTTTTGATTTTATTAAAGAGGGCCCCTGAATATCAGTTAACCTACTGGGCTAAACTGGAAGGGTTACCCTCTTTAAAGATGGTTGAAATAAAAAAAAAAAAACAAAAAAAAAAACCTGTATGTTTGAAACTCGAGCGTTGCGGTGTTTGGGTGTAAGGATAAGATTTTAATTTTCATTCCTTGGTACTTTATTTCTGAATAAGATGCTTCACTTGGCCTCGTTTTGGCTACAATAGTTTAATAATTTGTTATTACCATTACTCATTATCATTAATGAAATAATAGAGGACTTATTAATATGTAATAATATGTATACTAAGCCTGAAGGTGGCGCTTTACTACGACGGCCATCTTGGATGGTACACATACATAACTCTGCATTGCTGCGCCATCTTGTCAGCACTCTAGTTGTTTAATAGCTCTAGGTTGATAACTGACACTCTCTCTAGTTGCCATACTTTTTCGTCACGCATACACAAGCATAAGAAGGTTTACTGCGCATGCTCATATTCGGTAATTGAACCTCGTCGTTATCTACCTCTCTGCTTTCTTATCTTGTCGGAAAAGTAGACTGATCAAAAGAGAGGATTTTGTTGTGACTCCTTCTAATAACAACTCCCTGATGGAACCATTCTCAAGATCAAGTAAATTGAAAAAACAAAAAACAAAAATATTAAGCAGTGACAGGAAGTAAGTAATTAATTTACATCAATAGGGCCTACTGTGTGGAGCCATTAGTGGAGCTAAGCAATTAATTAGCCCTTCTTAGTAG
>NW_022728173.1:827-967 GCF_011630105.1 Anneissia japonica | reverse complement strand
TTCTCGGCACGCTCCGCAATCGTTTACACACGTCGGCCACACGTTACTTGTAAGTTACTCATAAGTCGAAACACGTCGAGGTAATGTTTAGCATACCCGAAACTTAATTTTTAACCTATGAGCAACGTGCTTTGAACCTA
>NW_022728173.1:0-751 GCF_011630105.1 Anneissia japonica | reverse complement strand
ATGTCGACAAATTTGATTGACGTCTTCCGGACGACCACAGAACTTACTGAACGTGTTTCTAACTTACAGCTACCGTATAATGGCGTATTGGCAGCGTTTAGGGGAATTGGTATATACAAATGGGCTTCACAAGAGGAACCCGTCAGTGTTCCAGACTCCATGTTGAGTAGATGTTAGTAGTAGGTGAGCGTGATGGGGAGGGTGTGGGTGATGATGGATCCTCGTTGCGTCAACGAATAGGAGACTACTTTGCACCATTGTTCGATGTTCTTTTCGGCTAATTTTTTTTTCTCATTCCCACGATGAACTATTTTTTTTTGTTTCAGTTTATATAGTATTCAAAACGACTTGGACAAATGCATAATGTACTAGTAATGAACACAGAACGCTTCGATAACTTATAGATAAGTTATACCAACGATTGATTAGCGTGTTTTAGGCGTCCACAACCTATGCCCAACGATAGTCTAACGTATGCATAGCGTGGCAGCGTATCGTCGACGATTACGTGAGGTTTTCTATTCATAGGCTGCAACTTCACTTTTAATAAATGGCTGTCACTCGCCTATTGTTTTTGGACGCTGGTGCTCGGCAATTGAAATAGTTTTCATTGAACGAGTTAAATCGCTTCCACAGCACTGCAGTCACGGCACCAACAGCAGCAGGCTCAGTGCCAGCCTCATGCCAGGCTCAAGCGGATCCCTGTAGAAGGTGTACTGCTTGGTTATCCTTGGACCCACTCTGGCTAGCA
>NW_022728172.1:0-705 GCF_011630105.1 Anneissia japonica | reverse complement strand
AAAAGGAAGATATCATAAAGACCAGACTCACAACACCCGTGCAACCCCTTCTCCACTTCAAAAACCGTCATAACTCCTTTGATCTATGCTGCCCGATGGCGTAACCACTGGGGAACAAGAAAATATTTATCTTTGAAAAATCTTCCCCACCCCCCACTTTATAAATGCCCTTTCATCCCCTGAAAGTGCCTAAAAACCTCAAATTTCGCGCGCATTTCTTGTTAACATGGCTCAATTTCCTCTAATGCACATTTTAGGGAGTTTTGATCAATTCCAACGAAATTAGAATTAAAAACACCGGGGGACAAGGGGAAAATATCCATCTTTGGAAATCTTTCTCCAATCCTTGACAAATGCATCCTCAGAAAGTGCCTAAAATTCTCAAATTCTTTGCGCACATTTCTTGTTACGGTAGGACAATTTCCTCTATAAATTGCACATTTTAGATAGTTTTCATCAATTCTGACGAAATTGGAATTAAAAACACAAAAATGTTTTGCGCGCTTGGCGCGCATTTTTTAAGGTTTTTTTAGTTTTATCCCTTTAAGTTATTTAAACACATAATAGTCCCAAACTCAAGAAAGACAAATTTAAGATAGATCATTTTAACCTAAAAGAAGGGCCTCAATGTGTATAGATGTTGAAAGAATGTGTTTGTAATAAATACAACCATGATGAAAATGCTTATATTTAGTTTCAAACACA
>NW_022728171.1:0-1145 GCF_011630105.1 Anneissia japonica | reverse complement strand
GTAGACGCTTGCCAGATTTTAACCAATTATACTCATGGTATAGAGGGTGATTGTTATTGGTCATACTGTTCTTTGTCTTATCTAGGATGATTGCAACACAAACCTTATCAATCGAAATGCTTTCCTTAATTATACGACAAGCCTTGTTTGTTAATGCTTGAAGTTTGCCTAAATCTGATTTCCTTAAGCTATTAAAAAAAAAAAAAAAAAAAAAAAGAAAACGGAACAGAAAAAAATTACACTTTGAACAACTGACGAATAAAAAAAAGCTTCAAAATCGTTAGATCAACATGAAAATGATTAAGTTTTCTTAAGAAGAAAAGTCGAGTGAGTGCTTTGGAAAATAGTTCTTTACAATGCTCGCCCCAATTAAGCTTATCATCAATTATCATGCCAAGGTACATATAACTAGTAACTATTTCAATTTCATCATCATGTATTTTTACAAAAAAATACTTCTTTAGTTTTCTTGCCATTCACAGTTAATTGAAAAGTGAAATATACATGAAAAACAAAAATCATACTAAAGAAAATTAAAGTAAAAAAAAAATAAACATAAAAACCATCTCGAGGTCAGTCAGGCTCAAAACTATGGCTGCAGTGGTATTTCACGGTAATTTTATGTTTGACATATCTGTAGCAGTTTTAAACGCTTTAGAAAACGTCGTTTACATCAATAAGAGAATATTTGGTATGTCTTTGCTTGGAAAAAAATTTGAAAAAGATTTAAGCACGTAAAGTGACTGAAGTACCGGACAGAAAATCTTTGTGCGAAAAAACATTGAAAAACAAAACAATACAAAATATATATTGTGTAGTATGTTGTGTATATTGTATATTGAAGTGGTTCTATGAAAGGGAATATGAAGATGATTTGAAGAGCGGGTAAAATGACTATGATAATCAAAATTAAAAATTAAGTAATTATTTAAATTGAGGGGGGAGAGAGAAATTTACCCATGAGAAAATAAAAGCGCATTGCTGAAGATGATTGATGTCATAAATTTTCAGAAGACCAAGAGAGGAAAATAAAGGATCGGTGTGGGCTCGCAGAAGTGCACCCGACATAATTCGAACGGCTTTCTTCTGAAGGAGTAACAGTTTATTAAGATGGGAAGGGTAAGTGTTTGCAATAATTCAGGTAG
>NW_022728170.1:0-635 GCF_011630105.1 Anneissia japonica | reverse complement strand
CAAACACTATATAATTATAAACACCACATGTCCCCTCATACTAGTTTTATATATACCGCAAAGTTCTAAGATCTCTCTGAGCTGTGTAAAATGTGCTATAAGGCAGTTGTATTTAGCCGGTAGTACGCCTTAAACAACATTTGCGTGATGGCTACTAACATGGCCACCGAGAGATTACGGTATTGTTTTTTTCATTGAAAATGTTCTCGCGAATTAGAGGTGGGGGAGGGGATCTCGGAATTGTATAGTTGTCTCAGTACACGTACAGTACTAGATAATTATTGACTATGAGAGTGTTGTTCAAAATATATTTTTTCCAAATACACGATTCAAGATTCAAAATAACTTTATTGCAAATTTAAGGAAAATTTGAAATTTACAGAATAATTTAATGTAATAATATTAAAAATGTTAAAATATTTAACATTCTCCATTTAAGTTACACAAAATAAGAAAGCTGGACACATTACAATATTAAAATACAAAAGGGAAATGTACAAAACTTGAAAAAATAAAACAATCAAAAAGGGCATAAATAAAGGTGACATACAAATGAGCAATTACTGAATACACCTTACTATTCATTTAATTGCTTCGTCTACGTGCCCTTTCGGGGCCCGGGCCCTCTGGGCGCC
>NW_022728169.1:0-2459 GCF_011630105.1 Anneissia japonica | reverse complement strand
AACTGCCATTACCACTAATCGGACATGTCGTGTAAATGGTGCGGTCGGTTAACGATATTGAACCAAATGTTATGAGTATTAATAGCATTTTGATATTTAATTTAATTTTTTTTTTTTTCAATTTTAAGACAAAATTTTGCACAAGGGAACATCCTAATTATTTTGAAATTTGTATCTTATTAGCTCAAATTTTATTTTTCAAACAGCTCTCAAATATCTTAGAATGTTAATTTATACAAAACAAAAATAATAATAAAAATAAAAATCGAGGCGCGATTTGAACTGACAACGTTCAGTTCCTTACAACACTGTGTACAGTATATAAGCATATGCATGTTTTAATCATGGACCATTAATATGTCCATGTTTTAATAGTGTCTACAAAAACCCACGTCTGAAAGCTGCATACCAAAAGTGTTAAACGCTGATAGACTGACTGATTAATAGATCATTTTTGTATGGAGGGCCGTTAGGTCCAATATACTCTACTGCCTCTATTATACCGCCCCTCATTGGAGAACTCGTTTAGTACAAATTTAGCTGGTTTCTCAGTTCAAGATAACAAGCGACATGAAATTTCTTGATATTGAGAGCTATGATCACAGGTCTTAACGGACTGTAAATGGATATCACTTGATCACTTTTAATCTTCAATGAAAAGTGCCTATTATTAAGTGAATCCGACCGGCCACAGAAGGAGCGCTCACGACGCGGCCCATGTCAGGTACACATTCTACCTGCGAATCCTTCTACTACACTACGTAAGCTAGATCATACACACTAGCTACGTAGTGACTCGATAAGAAGAAGAATCCGACATTATTATTATCATAATAGCTCTCAATATTGAGATATTTTATATAACCATTTGTTTTTCTTTCTAATGATTTTTTTTAAACCCCCAAAAACTGGATGGTTTCCGGCGTGGGTAGTATCAACTAATGAAAAGCGTTATCATAAAATCAGTTATCTACAATCTAATATATTATGATACTTGCTTTCTATCAATCAATCATTCTAATTTCATGTCAAATTTTATTTTCTTGCTAAATGATTTTGTTTTACGGTTCCTAAATGCTACTGCAGACACAGAAATACAGGCATGGTGTCTGTAAGGGAATAGTTTAACCCAGTAGTCGGAATGTATTGCTAAAATAATTTATCTAATATGTAATTGCGTCGATTAGGGTGTTGACGTGTACTAGAAAAAATATAATGACAGGAAACAATACAATGAAGGTGCTACACTACAAACATGATTTTCCATTATTTCATAAAAAAGAAACTAACAATAAAAATAAAAAATGTGCCAAGTTCTTTTGTCATCAGTAGCCAGTCTAGCTACAAACATAAGAATCAGCAAAATATCAGTATTAGCACCGAGAAAACCAGCTAACTGTGTACAAAGGACAATGAAAATGAATTTTTTATCAATAGAGTCAGAAAAACGTGTTGCAATAAATTAACATGATTTTCGAACATTATAAAAAACATTATAAAAAATGAAATGTTTAATGGCGAATATCTCAATTACTAGTGTAATGGGAAGAAATATTCAGTGCATGATTTTCTTTCTAATGATACCACATAATTATATGTTCCACCAGGTGCGTCCGCCATTTTGTTTTTCAAGATGGCAACCAGTAAACTTTCTCCAAAAAAAGGGTACCAACGTTTTTTCTTGATCAATATAAATTCTGAGTCAGAAAAACGTGTTGCAATAAATTAACATGATTTTCGAACATTATAACTTAAGCCCCTGCACTATACCGATATCAATAATGACAGTTCATACTTTAAAACACTGTTATATAATATAATACACATTATAGTAAGTAGTAAATTTTTCTAATACCTCATCTAGATATGTGAACAATTAAATTAACATTATGTGTATTGTTTATGCCCTATAAAATAAAGATGTACAATATTTTTTTCAATTTATTTTAAATTAATTAAAAAATAACCTCTAAACAAGGAGAAGCATACATAAAAACATGTTCAAACAGTGGAAATAAAACCTTGACTTGAATTATAAAACAATTTAAACACTAATAATAATAATAATAATAATAATAATAATATCAAAACAAGGAATAATAAATCTTTTCTACTAGACTTGCTTGTTTATTTTAGTAGTAATATATAATATAACAGCAATAATGATAATAATAATAATAGCATAAATAATGACAATAACACTAAAAATAAATTTTAGTAGTAATAGTAGCAGTAACAATAAAAACACAAGGACAAGAACAACAACAAAAATAATAACAAGAACAACAGTAATGTTGGTATTTATACAGTACTCCACACATGTAATCTCAGAGCGCTTCACTATAATTGTGACAATGGTTCGGCAAATTTATTTTTCTATTTTTCAGCTATGAGAACATAAAAAATAGTCAGCAGTACAAGAATGAAACGACTGAATTTACAAAATGAAACAATATACA
>NW_022728168.1:0-510 GCF_011630105.1 Anneissia japonica | reverse complement strand
CTATAGTTGATCTGAACAAATGTCAAATAGATACTGTACTGACTTACTGAAAAATGCAGGGGTGGCGCCAGGATTTGCTCAACGGGGACGGGGGAGGGGCCGCAGGTCCCCGACAGGGGTCCATGCCCCCAGTGGGCGTGGTCAAGCTTTTATTAAAAGATTGAAAAAGGTCTAGGGGCAAAGCCCCCGAAAATTTTGACAATTTAGGGGTTTCAAAGGCTTATTTAATCAATTTTAGAGTCTACTAATATGTAGAAAATACACATTATTTTTTTTTCCCCGACGAATTGTCGTTTTTTTCCCTGACAAGGGAGGGGGGGGGAGGCTCTCTCCGACGGTGAGACTCTGGTCCCCCCGCTGGCACCACCCCTGTAAAATGTACCAGCTCTACCATTGAAATTGGAATGTTTAGTTCGGAAAGTCAATTTGAGTAAATGTAGGTACCGTAAACGATCTAATAAGCTTCTCTCTTAGTTAAATGCTACTCCAAAATAAGCGGCACACCATAAT
>NW_022728167.1:0-505 GCF_011630105.1 Anneissia japonica | reverse complement strand
GCTGCGTCCGAAGAGGAGAGTCCACGTGCATGGTCGCAGAGGAAGGTCCTCGGCGGCGAGGTGATACACGACGCGCCCGTACACGAGACAGGTCAAGACGAGATGCAACGCCGGACTCCTAAACTCGATATCGGCCACGTACCGAAACAGCCGGTACGTGGTTCCGATCTCGACGTTCTTCACGAAAAAGCACGCACGTACGAGCTTCTCGAAGTCTTCGTCGTCGAGACCGGTATCCTTCTTCAACATCAACTTTCGCGTCGAGTCATTGTCGCGGGAACTCGTGAACAGCTTTCGACAGAACTCCTTCGCCGTCAACCTCGTGTCCGGATAGTATTTGCCGAATTGCATGTATGACTTGCCGCAGCCATCTTCATAATTTTTTCCTCTAAATTCCTCTTTTTTTATATGTTTCAGGCTTCCAGAGGCGAAAACGCGAAACTCGGATGGATGGACGAATACCCTTGGATGAAGCAAGCGGCGATGATATCCACCTTGCCCGTGT
>NW_022728166.1:0-599 GCF_011630105.1 Anneissia japonica | reverse complement strand
ATAATAACAGTGCTCGAGCACCTAATGATGGTCTCGAACTGGAAATAAATAATAAAAACCGAGATAAAAACCTCCAATTAATATTTGACAATAAAATAAATATAAGTTTGATAATTAGGTTAGGAGAAACAATTAGTCGCGTAATGCCGCAATGAATAATACGTAACAGAAATCTGACCTGGAGGTCAAAATAGTCAGTGATTCCGTAGATTTTTCTTCTATTATTCAATTTTCGGTTTAACTCAAAATTTAATTGCTCCAGTATACTATCCGCTTAAACAACCATAAATACTGTACTATGCATATAATTTTAATCATATTTAAAAGTAAATAATTTACAATTACATTATTCATTCAAAATGACTAACGTTTCATCATTAAATTATTTTTATTAAAATCAGTATAGAGCACTTATGTATCAATAAGTTATGCTAATGCCAATGCCGAACATCAACACAAAACATATTTTCCAAAATATAAGTACATCCCTGTTTGGACTCTCTGCAGACATATTTCCTGATGACGATTGAACCAACTCAATTATTACTTCGCCATGCAAACCTTCAAACAACATCTATTTTTTAATTAAAATATGAAAA
>NW_022728165.1:0-655 GCF_011630105.1 Anneissia japonica | reverse complement strand
CCCAGCCAAGAGCTGGAAGATTGAAATCCCCAAGTATCATCACATCCAATACTGTTGGGATACTGATACAATGCTGTTTCGACTGAATGTACAAGCTGATTGCTGGATTGCACACTCTGACCGGGTGGCCTATAATAGACCCCAAGTAGTAACTTCTTTGTGTTGGAAAATACAATTTCTACCCACATAAGTTCTTGGTTGTCGTTTTCCATGTCGCTAATGCGGGAAGACTTGAATTTATTATGCACTAACAACAACAAACCACCGCCTCTCCTTCCGTCACCTTTATCTCTCCTGAACATGGAGAAATTAGCAAGGGATACTTCAGGATCAGTAACAGTTTCATTTAACCATGTCTCACACAAGGCAACAATATCGATTGTATCTGCCAGTAAATGTCCTTGTAGTTCACTATTAAATGTTTCCATCTTATTTTTCAAGCTCCGAATGTTCTGGTAGTAAATGTGAATTTCACGGGCGCTGTCTACGTGAGGTCCAGGGTTAGGTTGGACATCACCTGACATAACTAGCACCTGGGCATGGAATGTTGCTTGAGAATTACTATAGTATAATGCTGGCCTGCCTACAAAGTACCTTTTCTTAATAGTAATCCTGTTGTGGTACAAGACTATCACACATAATCTAGGCCTAGGCT
>NW_022728164.1:0-1046 GCF_011630105.1 Anneissia japonica | reverse complement strand
CTAATTTCATATTAACGTTTCCGATCCTCGTAGCGCTAGTCACGTGATGCAATTTCGACCAATCATGTACTCGTATTTTGGCTATGTAATATAAGAAAATATTAAATGGTTCCGTTATTTTATACAGTAATTCTTAAACAGCCAAGGTATAAAGTAACTATGCTAGCCGTTTATCTGTTGAAAATTGTTAGCCTTGTTTGAATTTAGTACTGATAAATATTTTGCCTAGTATTTTTGTCCAGACTAAATGAGATATTATGAATCAAACATTTAAATGGTTGCTGAGAAAATTTAATTTTTACAGATATGATGAGTTACAGGTTATGATAATTGTTTTCGGTCATTTCCTTCTATTATATTTAACATAAACATGGCACTTAATTCTGAGTAGTTTAAAACCAGAACCACTCTGCATAGGCTATGTAAATATATAACAGATATTGTGTAAAAGTTAAATAAAAGTTTATAATATTTTAATTAAGTAATGTGTTCAGTTAATTATTTGCATCTATTTTTGGCTATCTAATATAACAGATATTGCCTTTTCTATCGGTGTAATAATAACATTTGATATCCCCTTGGGAATTATATTTTTTCTCAGGACTATATTTTCCCTCAGCGCTACGCGCTTCGGGAAAATATATTCCCTCGAAAAAAATATAATTCCCTCGGGGTTATCAAATGTTATATTACACCTCTAAGCATGCAATATCTGTATAATACTTCACTCGTGCCTTTTAACGAGACATTTCGAGCATGTGCTTAGATATATAGGTCTATATATATGTTTGTATTGTAAATAAATTGACACCTACAAGATGTTCATTTGCTGTAACATTATTAACATTGCCATAATTTATCGTTCACGTCCTTTGCTATCCCAATTATCATTAACATAACCTTCCATCATTATAAACCATCATAATCATTATCGATCACAGTTTTGATCATCATCATCCTCCATCGCCATCAACCCTATTTTCATTCCACATCATCATAATCATTTTCCATTATAATCATAGCTTTTATTATAATAATTATCATCA
>NW_022728163.1:0-855 GCF_011630105.1 Anneissia japonica | reverse complement strand
TTAAATTACAACGCTTTAAATGTTAATTAAACACTTATGAAGTGTAAAATCAACACTAATGAAGTATTAGATCTGCAACACTTTAATTAAATTACAAAACTTTAAGTGTTAATTACAGGCTTATAAAGTGTCAAGTGAACACCACAAAGTGTTAAAGATCCTACACTTTCATAAGTGTTGAATATGTAACACTTTTTTGAGAGTTGAAACAACACTTACGGTGTTGTCCCTGTAGAGACACTTGCTAAGTGTTATATATAACACCTAAAGCGTTATTTTTAACACTTTATTTTTAAGAGTGTAATTATAAGTCAATCGTGACGTCATCACTGTAACTCCCAATGTTATTTGCCTATTCCTCAGCGTCCACTAATTTTTCTATTAGTGGACGCTTGGCTTGATTTTTTAGGTTCTAGTAGGCTACTAGTAAGCTGAGGCCTAGTCCTACTATATTACTAGTCTTTGTCACACCCACTCCCCCCCCCTCACACACACACCCACCCACACACACATGGGGTATACTTGCATAAAAAAGGCTAGTTATTATCGAGGCTAGTATACCACAAATACCACATAAATATATTTACAATTATAGAAGAGCATAATCAATACTTACAACATTGAAATTATTGTTCAGAACTTGAAACCGTACTCCAAAGGTATGGAGCGATTACCCGCCCAGCCAGCCGCCCTATTAGTCCAGCAGCTAAATATGGTTTACGTGTACATACTGTACTCTGTGATTTATATAGACCTGTTTTTTCATGGTCCTGATACCTTTGGTCATTAATTTTGGCCATGCAATCGTAAAATTCGGTCCCCGGGTCCAAAATGGCTGCTTTTATGCAAAAATAT
>NW_022728162.1:0-1005 GCF_011630105.1 Anneissia japonica | reverse complement strand
TTTTTTTTCGGCCCGGCCCTCCCCTTTTCGGACATCTATGGATTTGCCCCTGAATTGGCCTGCATGCCAGCAACTAAAGAACATAGGCTATTTATTTTTAACATTGTTCTGTGTATATCATTTGAATTTCTTCAATTTCAAACGAATGAGCGCTGATTTTCGTATAATTTGTGTAGTATTTCAAACGAATTTACCCACTGTTGTCTTCTAATCGGATTAAAATCTGGCCGAATTTTGGCCGATATCGAAAAAAAGTTTGGCCGAATTTGGCCGTGAGATGGCGTGTGTTTGGCCGTGAAGCCTGTCGACTAAATGGCAACCCTGGTCACATTACCTATTTTCGACTTTTGGCACACTTTGAATTGATTCTGGCCCACTGTGCGCCGGTAGAACAGCGCTATAAAAGCCAACTAGAACGTGAAGCTATGGCGAGCCGAGTTGTCATTTAATCATAAATAGAGATATCTTAGTTTTAAATAGAGATATCTTAGTTTTTAATAGAGATATCTTAGTTTTAACTAAGATATCTCTATTAATAGAGATATCTTAGTTTTAAATAGAGATATCTCTATTAAAAACTAAGATATCTCTATTTAAAACTAAGATATCTCTATTTAAAAATAAGATATCTCTATTTAAAACTAAGATATCTCTATTAATAGAGATATCTTTATTAATAGACATATCTTAGTTTTAAATAGAGATATCTTTGTTTTAAATAGAGATATCTTAGTTTTAAATAGAGATATCTTAGTTTTTAATAGAGATATCTTAGTTTTTAATAGAGATATCTCTATTAATAGAGATATATTTAAAACTGAGATATCTCTATTTAAAACTGAGATATCTCTATTTATAACTAAGATATCTCTATTTAAAACTAAGATATCTCTATTTTCATTGTTAATAGAGATATCTTAGTTTTTAATAGAGATATCTCAATTTTAAATAGAGATATCTTAGTTTTTAATAAAGATATCTTAGTTTTTAATATAGATATCTCTA
>NW_022728161.1:0-673 GCF_011630105.1 Anneissia japonica | reverse complement strand
AATTATTTTATGTTCTGTAAAATGTCAACCTTTGTCAACGATTTTATACTTGATTCATATATCATATGTATACAAATATAATTCTGATGCACCGAAGTGATGGGTGCACATCCCAGTGAACAGGTGATAAAACTAAGTCAATAAATAAAATAGACAATAGGTAGTTTTTTTTCATGATGGTTCAGGATCAGGAGTGGTGCCAGTGGGGGCCGAGGGAGAGGGCCGGGTCACGGAGAGTTACATATTGGTAAACTCTAAAATCGATTAAATAAGCTTTTGAAACCCCTAAATTTTCATGGTTTTCCTCTGGACAACTTCCGATAGATTTTAAGCGAGGCATGACCATGCTTACTTATCATCTCTACATTTTATATATTTATCTTAGAATGTTTATATTTTCTGTTCATTTCAGTTTGAATGTTGTATTTGCTGTATTTGAAGAGAGGACTCAAGAGTTTCTAAATTGTCCCTTGACCATTCTGCATGTATCTGTAACTGATTTATTTACTTTCCATGTTTGTTTATAAATGGTTGAATAAATGATGTATATGAAAAAATGAAAAAGAAATTAACAAACATGCAAACCAATGTTTAAATATATAGACCTATATATATATATTTTTCATTGTTTATAATTATCGTTTTAATATTCAGTACTGTGATTTGTAATTTT
>NW_022728160.1:0-685 GCF_011630105.1 Anneissia japonica | reverse complement strand
CTAATTCAATTACAGTTAACTCGAATTCAATTGCAGTTAACTGCAATTAAAATTTTGTTTTTGAGATAAGTGTAATTTATTTAAAGTTAACTGCAAATCTATTTCAATTATGTCTATTTCGGCTTAATTCGAAAACATTTGCAGTTAACTTGAATGCATTTCAAGTTAACTGCAAATCATTTCCAGTTAACTGTCTAATTCAATTACAGTTAACTCGAATTAAATTGCAGTTAACTCGAATTCAATTGCAGTTAACTGCATTTAAAATTTCGTTTTTGAGTTATGGTGTATTTTCATTAAGTAACTGTGATTGGCTGATGTGCTTTTTCCGGTCGTACTTGCCCGGTAAAAAACAAATCATCAAAACGGTCGTTCAAATTTAATAAAAATGGCGTCTGATCATTCTGATGATGTACTTTCTACCGTTGGACAAACTGTTACGTAATGTTACTGCAGCATTAGAACAGGGAAACACTGATTATAATCAATTACAGAATAATTTAAGAACATGTATTCGTAATATAAATAGGATTTCTGCGACGCTAGACCAACAGTCATTGGAGGAAGTGGTACAATCAATACAAGATATGATTGTGGCCATGTGGACGAACTGAGGAGAATGGTAGAGGGGAGCAATAGGGGTAGGTCTAGGCCTAGGCCTAGAGCGGCAGATGAACAAGGAAAA
>NW_022728159.1:0-794 GCF_011630105.1 Anneissia japonica | reverse complement strand
TGATAAACAAAAATAGAAGTGAAATTGGACAGTTTGTCAATGAGTCTTGCATATCTTACACAGCAATAAGTGATGGATTTCAATTAGCAGATGACAACCTTTCAACAATATACAAATGTAACATTTGCAACAAAGTTATGTCATTTGAAAGTGTTGCCACTAAATGCAACCACTTCTATTGCAAATTTTGCTTAACCCAAGCTTTCAAAGCAATTGGGCGCCAAACAGTACATTGCATTATGTGTAATGCTGATCTCAATGCACAAGACATAACTGACATACCACCACTTGTAGTAAAATGCATTAATAAACGTCCAAATAAAGTGCAATACATGTGCAGCAAATCTTAAGCTACATGAAACTAAACAACATATTTGCATGACCAGCAGAGAAAGAGCTTTCCTTTCTATCAAAAATGCAGTAAAGGAGATAGAAAATACTGCATCCAAAAGCGACGTTTGCCCCCCTGAACTAACAGGACTTGCACCTGTCTCTTATACACATCTAGATGTGTATAAGAGCACAGTATTGTGCACAAAGATTTGAACAATGTAATGGCAATAAAGACCAAAGGAAGAGTAAGTATTTGGTTTAAAGTTCCATAAAATTTACCTGCAATACTACAGTAATTAAAAGTGAAATGAAATTAAAAAAAGGAAAGATATTTAAAAAAAATTAATTTCAGTTACAGTACTGCAGCAGTATTTGTTATTTCAACATTAAAGCTTGAATTAGAAATTGTATCATCAGTAATGTGGTACTGTTATTACTTTAGCCACTGGAGGTAGTAGCCA
>NW_022728158.1:0-941 GCF_011630105.1 Anneissia japonica | reverse complement strand
TCATACTTGCGTAAGGTAATAGTAATCTTCCGCCTTTGTTAGGCCTAGTTCTGTTTTCTCTTGTGACGTCATACCAGCTAGCATACAGTAAAATATGTGGTAATTTCGCTCCTCCTCAAGTTGGCCAATGATTCGCGACTTCTCAAGCAGATACTGCTCAATTTGAGCGCCCTCTATGGCACCTTGCTGGTTGAAGTGTATGTCCATGTATTTTCCAAATCGACTGGAATTGTCATTTCTGATAGTCTTGGCATTACCAAATGCTAATGTAAAGTAGAAATTATTTTTCTTCTCTTTCAGTAGAATTTACACTCCAAAATTAGAGAGTGAAACAATGCTCTATATACCAACTCTCTTATAAGACTTTTAAGAAGTGGAGTTCTTTCAGTCATGAAAATAATGATTTTGTCTCACAGGATTTGAATCCAGGTCTCTGTGAGCAAACGACAATTATTCAACCATCAAGTTCTAGCTTTACTCTTTTTGATATAATCCAGAGTTGTCAAATGGTGTCCTTTCACAATTTGTAAAATAACACATTAACAAATAATAGAAATTAACAATAAATTCAATTTGTTGGGAGGAATGTTCACAATAAATATTATGATGAGTTTTAATTATCCTTGCCATTAAGTCATTACTTGAATCTGCATGTCTAAAAGATTATGCGCAATTACTAAGTTGTGGTTTAGGCACATTGCTCCGAATAATATGTTTAACCAACTTAGGAATTTATTATACCACTTTGTTGTGCTTTAATACCCACCTTCTAGGATAGGATTTGACTCAAGTATCTGTTGCTCAATCCATGAGTGCTTTCCACTAACAGCTGCAAGAAATTGTAGGATGAGTTTGGTGCTCTCTGTTTTACCAGCTCCGCTCTCACCACTACCAACAACAAAAAAATCACAAAATTAATTGCCAAAGTAGCAATTAATGTA
>NW_022728157.1:0-4499 GCF_011630105.1 Anneissia japonica | reverse complement strand
TGTACATAAACTGTGTCTAGTCATAGGGTTATTATTACAATTATAGTCTATTAAAATGTCATACTTTCTTGACTACTAAGGCCTATTTAAGAGATGTTGGGCTACTCCGTAGCGTTCATCCACACATAAGCACTGCAGCTTACACTCGATACACCACAATGAACTCTGTTTCGCGAGGGGAAAGTCTAGCTTGCATATTCATGTGTACCAGTTCACCTAACTGACATAAAATAGCGCCCTCTACAATTTCTGCCTTAACTGTATGGGAAAAAAATAATGCATCCCGGTAATGGTGAGTATCCCTAGCTGTTGCCAACCCTAAACTTCTTTACCATTGCCGAGACAGTGTACGGTACAATGCCTCTATACACATTGGAATGTTAAATTACGAAATCATTGTACAGGCCTAGGCTAAGTATAACTGGATTTCATGTATTGTATATATTTACAGATCGAATAAATAACTGAATTTAAGTTCAATTTACAATATGTAGGATTCTGAAATTTGTTGTGAGTTTGTTGGGTACGACGGTCATCAAACTTCGATTTCGTACCTGCTAACCAGGGGATCTCACGAAAACTTGCTTGGTTATTTACGACTGAGAAAAATATAACGGATAGGATGATGGCTGATGCGGAGCTCAAGAATTCTAAACTGAAGACTGCGCTGACGAGGCACGGGTAGGCCTACAATCCAATGACAGAAGGTAAGGGCAAGTAGATGAATTCATAAAGTTAGTGAAGTCATTTCAGGATCCAGAAGGTAATTATAGGCCATACAGAATATAAAATCAATAAAAGATGATGCAGCGTTTGAAATAGAATATCAGTGGAAAACCGGAAGGCTCAGTTAAATGTTCAGGAAAATACAACGATGATGCCGTTGTAGTAACGAAAGGAAGCATACCATTAAAAAATTACAGGTCTGAAGCTGAAAAAGATAAACCTACAACAGAGGCAAATTTACCAACTGAACGAAGGTCCAAAAGACCAGACCTTAAGAATTAGTCAGAACAAAAATGTATGTTGATGACAAGGGGAAAAAAGCTAATAGATAAGATAACAGCTGAAACGAAAATCGGCTCAGTTTAGAAGCGGTCGGCAAGAGGATGGTTAATAAATCTGCGATTACTCTTAATGAAATCAACCAGAGCAAACATATCCTTCTACGTAAGGCGGCCAAGCCGCCCTCTCATTCCGGCTAATGTCAGTCTCCGAAGTTTCCTGCTTCTTTTAGCTTCATTGTACAGTTTTATAAACGGTGTCGCAACATGAGTACCGTTCGTAATTACTGGTTCCCACGATGGATAATGGAACATTATATTAAATTTCTTCGCCCATCGAACAACAATCGCCCTTTCTGTTAAAAATTTATGGCCAGACAAAGTTCTCTTTTCACTTTTATAATAGTATGAACACTCTTGCTTTGAATCAGCATAGTAATGATATGGTGTTCTGTCGTTCGGATGATTACTGAAAACAAAAAAAACAATATAAAAGAACATTGATTGTAAAATTATTGAGAATGTCTTCAATGGTCTGACGTACCCAATAGTTACTTTTCAAACAATTGTTTAAAATATTGAACCTTCATCCAAGTCCCCATTTCAATTGTACAGCGAAGAGGATGCTTGGACAAAAAATAGCCGAAAAAAGGGGGAGGGGGTTGTCTCTTTTATGGATTACTGAGGCCTGAACTCGCCAAATAGCGGATACAGAACACAGCAGCTCGAATTCACATAAACCCTGATACTCAATGACCTCCAGTGGCTGTCCATTGACAAGAGGCTTATCTTCAAGATCCTTCTCACTACTTCCTAAGCTAT
The DNA here is from genome assembly GCF_011630105.1 of Anneissia japonica. Lineage (NCBI taxonomy): Eukaryota > Metazoa > Echinodermata > Crinoidea > Comatulida > Comatulidae > Anneissia > Anneissia japonica. The sequence continues at coordinate 2,673 of NW_022728157.1, read as the reverse complement.
TTATTTGACAACTCCAGCAAACTTACATCACACACACAACTGTACACTATTGTACAGCGAAGAGGAAGCTTGGTCCAAAATTAGGCTAAAATGTGTTAGGGTCTATATCATGGGAAATTGTTATATAAACTATGCTTTCGTTGCATTTACATGAAATAAGGGCCTCAGCACTAGGCAATATAGAACCTAGAACTTGTTTTTAATGCCGCGTTTAATTCATGGGATGCAGTATCTTTAAACTGTTCATGCAGACGACAGTGTACAGAAGTGGGCTAACTTACATCACACACACAACTGTACACTATTGTACAGCGAAGAGGAAGCTTGGTCCAAAATTAGGCTAAAATGTGTTAGGGTCTATATCATGGGAAATTGTTATATAAACTATGCTTTCGTTGCATTTACATGAAATAAGGGCCTCAGCACTAGGCAATATAGAACCTAGAACTTGTTTTTAATGCCGCGTTTAGTTCATGGGATGCAGTATCTTTAAACTGTTCATGCAGACGACAGTGTACAGAAGTGGCCATAATATGAGATTATGCAGATTATACCACCATACATTGTTGTTGCATTCAAATAGCAAAACAGGAGGCGTAGCTTCAGTCTAATGATGACCATGTGACCTACTGTTCAATTAAATGTGTAGCTCCAACGAAAAAAAAAACACTGCTGGATACCAGAGCCGAAATAATTTGAATACATACATTACTGGCAGAGAATCCGAGGCTGAGAAAGACAACCATCACCATAAGTAAAGTCGGATGAGATGAGCAACACCATGCAAGAAATTGGTGAAGTGGAGATAAACGTCAGTTGACAATTTGATTGGTATTGATCAAGATCATGCAAAGCTGCATGGAGGAGACTGAGACAGAACGAGAACATGACAAGGTACAGACCTCTCGAATGCCGTAATGTTTGGTGCGCAGTTCCAGATGCAAATAGATTTCTACAGTCTACTGCCATCTCCAAGGACAGCTCTAGTATGCATGCATGTGATTAAAACTCAGTAGTGTGTCGTAGTCTTCTTGTCGGCCAAACTTTACGAGGACCAAAATAGTCGCATGCACATGCAGTGAAATAGAAAGGTGCGTCGATGGATCGATTGAGCCAACCTTTCTACGTGAAAGTGATTTCCTGATGATGACATAATTAATGTCGAAATATTGAATCCCAACACGATGGCGTGCATTTCGATACTTGGAGTATGTATTATACTATTTAAAAGTAGCTCGGTTTCTGTTATGTGTTTGTCAATGTCAATATAACGTTAATATAATATGAATGCATACAATGCATACATAACGCGCTTTAAGACTGCTGTTCTCTATTATAACCTATCGTTCTTTTTTGCATCTATGCAGTAGCGTAACAGCTGTAGGCTTTTACTGGCTAAAACCAGTGGGCCTGGCCTTAAAGTGCCCTGGGGTATATTGTTTGGCCTTATACATTGGCCAAGTGGTGGCAAATTTTTAAGGAGCACTAAACCTATCAAAATACTCCCTTAAAACGTTAAAAACGCCAAAGCAGGCTAGGCTTTTCTCCTGGGTGTAGGGTCCTGAAGAATCCTTAGCCAAGGGGTTCAGACCAACGCCACTGCATAATATGTGTGGTGTCTACAATGTTCAGCTTTCTAACTTTACAAAACAACTTTTAAGGGAGAGGATAATTTACGACGTTTGATTTGTTTTCTTTTTAATAGAGAGAGTGATTAATTGATTGATTGATTGATTGATCGCTCAGCATACACTTACAATAATAAAAATGATTTGTAAACGAAAAAAGTAATGGGCATCACGGACAAAAAGTATCCAAACAAATTAATTTTGTTTCTCTAGTCAGGAGTTGTAGCTCTAGTTAGGTTATTTATTTATTTTATTTCCTGGTCTTAAACCTGTTTCTCACACTGATAAAACTTGCCCTAATCTACATTTGTTAGTCAGTCTCAGAATTGTTTATTCCCATGTATCATACTTTCTCACCATGATACCACTTTACTCTGATTGGATAACTACCTCATTTAAATAATTGCATATTAATTAGGATTTCTGGTAATTGTCTCTTCTTTGTGTTATAGACCCTATGTATTATTCCTGATGATTCTTAAATAAAAGCGGAACGTTGAATAAAATGACCTTGTCAATTTTTGGAGTGACATTCATACTATTTCAGGGACACCCATTAAGACAACAGAGCCAAACCAATTTTCAATATGGGTCAACCACAGTTATAACTCCCACTAACACTTCAGCATTTCTTTTCCTATGGTTCCCGAGTCTATTTATCTATCTACTACAGTAGAACAAACCCTCTTCTGGAACACCCGAATTCAGAAGACGCCTAACAATTATGGTGACAACTTTTCGTAAAATAAGGGGAATATCTTTTAACACTACGATCAACCCACTTTAAGAGAACACCCCTGATAAGGGAGCGGAGACACTTTCTGAGTGTGCCAAATGGTCAAATCAACACATTTTCAACTCCTATTACGAAGACACTTATTTTTTTTTAATTTATTTAATTTTTTTTAAATAAAATAAAGGTTCTCCTATGTAAGAGATGCCCCTTTTAAGGGGACACATTTTTGGATCAAAAGTTGTCTCACCGTATATCTATTTATTTGTTACTGTATTTCATTCGCATCCAACAGCGAGTAACATACACACA
>NW_022728156.1:0-783 GCF_011630105.1 Anneissia japonica | reverse complement strand
GTAATTGCCCATTTTTACACCTTATTCCCCCAGTTTTTAAATATTAAAAAATCTGTATCTCATTCACCGTTCCCCAGTTTTTCGTCAAACAACTTTTTTCTGTCTTAGAAAAATCAGTTCTACAACACATCAACATTTTTTTTTCCTCCGGAGCCAGACTTTAAGTCAAGATATAAAAGAAAAATTGAAAAATAAATTAAAAATTAAATGGAGGTGGTAATTTCTTCCATTAATTTATGTCTATGAGCAATGGTTTTGGATAAAAAATATTATAAAATCAAATTATAATACCATTATTAACAATGAATATCACAATATTGATTATCCCATTTGATTACTTACAGTTTGTCTAAACGGGGCCGTACCGTAATATTCTCTATCCATCAGCCACGGTATTCGATATTTTGTCTTTTCGATAAACTGCACCTTCTTAGCCAAGGCGAGACTGTGTATCATGGCCAAGCTAGTGAGACGAATGCTTACTTCGCTTCAGCCGGTAAAGTTCACTCAATTACAACATACTGTTAATATCATCATCATCGTCGTCGTCGTCAATCGTATTATTATTATCATCATCATCATCATCATCATCATCATCATCATCATCATCATCATCATTATTATTATGATGATGATCATCATCATCATTATCATCATCATCATCAACATCACTACTCCTCTTAATATTTTTGAGCAATTTTTTTTCAACATATCATTGTATATCATCATTGTCATTTTATCGTTATTGTTGTCGTTATACATATATATATATATATATATATA
>NW_022728155.1:0-508 GCF_011630105.1 Anneissia japonica | reverse complement strand
GCTTCGATTAAAAGGTTTCGAAAGTGGTCCTGGGGGGGGGCGAAGCCCCCGAATATTTTGACAATTTAGGGGTTTCGAAGGCTTATTTAATCGATTTTAGAGTCTACTAATATGTAGTACATATAATTTTTTTCTCCCCGACGAATTGTGCTTTTTCTCCCCGACGGGGGGGGGGTAGCTCTCCCTGACGGGTGGCCCTGGTGCCCCCGCCACTGGCGCCACCCCTGTTCGTATCCGAAAAGATTGACAGCTTATTCAAATATTTATACAAAGAAAGTAGAAAATGAACTATTAGGAAATACTGTAAGTTGGAAACGTACGAAGGAAGCAATTCGAATAATTAATTTTGCCAACCAACTCATTATATGCAAACAGTATTCTTTATCTCAGTTAATTGGAGAGACTATGAAATTCAAATTCAATATATAAATAATATATATTTTAGTGCTAATAACTCACTTATATACAAAGTAAGCAAATCAATTATTGAATTTCATTAATGAAGTTT
>NW_022728154.1:0-939 GCF_011630105.1 Anneissia japonica | reverse complement strand
AAAGCACATTTAAAATGATACCATTAGTATATTGACAATAATAATGGTAATGGTATTATTCAATTCAATTCAATTCAATTTATTATATCATTTGCAACGCATACATTACATCACGTAGTAAATATTGTGGCTCTTTTTAACATGGACCAACGTCCAATTCGGCAAACGATGAACAAATGGAAAAACAGTGAATTATCAGAGCAACGGACACAATGAAATGCTATTGTATTGCATTGAGGGCCCGGATGGCTGACGGAAAGAAACTCTTTTGGAACCTGCTCTTTCGAGCATAAATTGACCGATATCTTCTCCCACTGGGGAGCAATTCAAAGAGAGAGTTACCAGGGTGTGTTGGATCTTCAATTATACATTTTATTTTTTTAAGCATTCTGGCATTAAATATGTCCTCAATATCATCCTCATTGTGACCGATTATACGAGAGGCATATTACTAAGTAGAAAGTGGATAGCTTTTACAGTAATTTAGAACGATAGATTATATTCCGCACCAACACACGCATAAATATGAACAGTTATTGGCCCTTAATACATAATATCTGTATTCAATTTGTAAATTATCAAGAACTATAAATGTTTCGATCTGTATCTGAATATTTTTTTCATTAATTAAAATTAACAAATTGTTTAAGCTGCATATGCCCGTATGAAGGTCAATCGACATATTCAAAAATACACACAACGTTGATTGACCTTGGATACGGGCATGTGCAGTTCAAACCAGGGGGCGGATTTAGTGGGAGCCGGCCCGGCCCCCCCCCCTTTTTGGAAAGTGAAAAAAAGAAAAAAGAAAGAAAAAAGAAAGAAAAAGAAAAAAAATGATAGCCCAGAACGCTTCAAATGTTATTTTCGGGCGTCTAGAACACACAAATTTCGCGGGGCATGCCCCCGGACCCCGTAGGACATTGTTGTCTCGATCGG
>NW_022728153.1:0-3690 GCF_011630105.1 Anneissia japonica | reverse complement strand
CTGAAAGAAAGAAAAAAGTATTACAGCTTCATATACAATTTAACAAAATGTGAGCGACTTTCTTGAGGAGAAACATCGCCACTGTAAATTAAAGATTCCCTGAAAAACATAACCATTTTAAACTTCTGTATTAATGATAGGCAGAACTTAGACCAATTTGGTGATTTGTTAGCTGCTGTAAAAAATGCATACAATCACCCATGAGAATCATTGTTTATATGGCGTAATAAATTTCACTACAAATACTTCTTGGAAGTGGGGGAGTTTGTGCATTAATCATGGTCTTACATGTATATGTATTGTATGACAAGGGGAAATGAAGTTGTATGAGATGTATGAATTATTATTTTTTTTTTTTTTTATTACTTATAATTTTTACTGTTATATAGATTGTGAATTGTGCAATAGGCTACACAATTCTCTTTTATGTGTATTCACAAACTTAATACAGTGATTAAAATCACCTACCTTATGCATGTTCTGTTAAGCATAAACTTGCTCCCAGTTTAACTGCTTGCATACAATATTTTCTGTAGAGTAAAATAAGTGAGATTTAGTCACATTTCAATTATTGCATTCTTTTACAGGACGCATGAAAGTAATATACCCCTTTAAAACTTCCCCTAAGCCCAAACTCATCAAAAAAATATTGGCCACACTAATATCCTTGCCGAGTTCATATAGCCAGAACCATCAGCAAAATTCATCTGAGGGATAGACAAAATGAGATCAACAATAATTAAATTTAATTTAAATTATAAGCCGTAAAATAAAAAGATGGGTATAAGAGACAGGAATGAAAAATATGTTTTTCTGAGATGTAGATATACATTTAATAAAGTGAAGGATTGACAATGAGGGGCAGCAATGAGACCATCAAATTACATATTGACCTAATAAATTGCCTAAAACATTTCAATAAAACACATTTTAATGATATAATGCGAGTCCTAATAATAAGATTATTATAACAAAGCTATTTGTAATTTCATTGGGTATCTTATTAATGTGTGGACAGACATGTGTGTTTTTAGAACTCACTAGCTACTTTATCATTAACTTGAGGTTTTTTTTCTAGATCAAGTGCAGTCTGTCAGAGATACGGTAGTCCTAATTTATTGAAAAACACATTACGTAAATGCATTTAATCTGCAATAATAACAAAATAAATAAATAATAATAAAATAATAAATAAATAATGATATAAAAATAATAGATTATACATGTCCGGAGAGTTCGAGGATTTTAAAAATGTTTCTCTTTTAAATTGTTTCATAAATTTTTGAGTTACTTTTTTTAAAAATAACTTAATAAAAGAAAACAAACCTAACACTTATTGTTTAAATCCCTGATTTAGAAATGATTTTTCATGTATAAACTTTCTTTTTAAAATATTTTTATATGTATTTTATTCATTGTACATTGTTTGATATATTATACCATGGCAAAATGAATATCGCTTTGGATAATAAAGTATTTTTTAATTGAATTTGAATTTAAATAAATTGGCAAATTGTGAAGTACTTTGAAACAAAGTGCTGTATGAATACTGGACACTGAGGATGAAATTGGCGTGATCAGAATTTAATTTGCAGGATTACACTGAGAAGTAATCTAACTCATATTTGTGTACAAAATTGCTGGTAGAGAGGTAGGCCTAGGGGCGCAAAAACATTATAAGGCCAAGGTTACTGCATAATAATATATAACCATCTATGTTGAAATATTGGAGAAAAAACTTACATACCCACTCAATAGCGGATCCAGAAATTTGAAATAGAGAGGGCCCAGGGATGGACCAATCCACAGGTTGTGGGTCTGTACACATCAGCCCCACCACGGTTTTGGCTAAGGCGAGAACATTTATGATTATTGCACCTCTAGATGATTGGGGAAATGGCACTCTCAGCACTCTCAAAATATATTTAAATATATTTTATTATTATTATTAATAGTTTTATTATTAATAGTTTTATTATTACTAATATAATAATTATTATTATCACTAGTGTATCCTTGTATAATTTCCCTTTTTTGTCTATTTTTTGTTATTTTGAAAACTTTAGGTGGAGACCAGGCCAGCTGGGCTCGCCCTTTAATCCACCACTGTTTCAAAAAATTAAAAAATTTTAATTTTATTCAAAAAACACACGTGTTTTACAACCATAATTAAAGCATAGCGTAATCTATGAATGAAAATATGAATATATAAATAAATGAACAAAAATGAATGATTGAAAATAAATGAATAAATAAATTCGAATGAATAAATAAAAATGAATGAATGAATAAATGAATGAATGCATTATTAAATGATTAGATGAATGAATATGTGATTGAGTGAGTGGGTGAATAAATGAATGAATTAAATAAAGAAGGAATGAGTGAAAAAATTAGTGAGAGTAAATGAGTGAGAGAATGAGTGAGTAAATGGATGAATGAATAGATGGAATATTACTATTATTATTATTATTGTTCTTATTATTATTATTATTATTATTATTATTATTATTATTATTATTATTATTATTATGGTATCCTTTTATCCTTGTATAATTTCCCTTTTTCCCCATTTTTTTTTTATTTTGGAAACTTTAGGTGGGGACCAGGCCAGCTGGGCCCCTTTTAAATCCGCCACTGTTTTTAGTTCCAATCAAAAAATACACATTTGTTTTATAACCATAATTATTAATATGAATGAATAAATGAATAAAAATGAATAATTGAAAATGAATGAATGAATGAATAAATAAAATCAAATCAATAAACGAAAATGAATGACTGAATAAATGAATGAATGAATGAAAAAATGAATGAATGAATGAATTAATTAATTAATGAGTGAGTGAGTAAGTGAGTAAATAAATGAATTAATGCATAAATAAATGAATGGATGAATGAATAAGTGGGTGAGTGAATGAATGAATGAATGATTAAATGAATGAATGAATGAATAAATAAATGGATGAATGATTTAGTAATTGAATGAGTGGGTGAATAAATGAATAAATAAAATAATGAATGAATGAGTAAAAAAAATGAGTGAGTGTAAATGAGTGAGAGAATGAGTGAGTAAATGGATGGATGAATGGATGGAATATTATTATTATTGTTATTATTATTAATAATAATAATAATAATAATAATAATAATAATAATAATACTTTTATTGTTACTAATATTATTATTATCACTTTTGTATCCTTTTATTCTTTGTATAATTTTCCTTTTTTTCTCCCTTTTTTGTTATTTTGTAAACTTTAGGTGCGGAGTGAGCAAGCAAACAAGAACATCCCTAAAATGATCAATATCTGATTTACAGTTTTTTTTTAAATATGACTATTAATTATTATTATTATTATTATTATTATTATTATTATTATTATTACTACTATGATTATTATCAATGTAAATATCTAAATACTATTAAAAATGTTATAGGCCTAGAAGAAGAAATTAAAAATATCAGAGCAGATGACATATTCATACCTGTATGATTAAAATTTATTAATAAATTATCAATATTTTCAAAGTTACTATGGTGGGGCTTAGGTCGTCAATCTGTAAAATTTCCTCCCTGGACCTTTCTTTTTATTCCTTTGCCAAGGCTAGTTTTCAACTTTAATACCAATAACCAGTTAGCTGGAGCGGTAAATCTAGTAAATAATGTAGTATTTAAGCCAGTCTTGG
>NW_022728152.1:0-841 GCF_011630105.1 Anneissia japonica | reverse complement strand
TACTATTAATAAAAAAGGAATAGCGCCCTCAGGACATCTGCCGTTTAATGTGTATTGACTCGCGTTAGAAATAATGTTATACTACAACTGTCAATACGAATGTGTGAGCCTGAGTGTACTGGATGTTTACAATAGTGTAAACTATTATGTGAATATAAGACAGTTATTATTATAGAACAAAGATCTGTCTAAAATGACATCAGGTCAAGTAATGCTTGGAGCAATCATAAACCAAGACAGTAATCTGGTCAATCTATACACTTCGCTATACTAAGTAGCCACTGTGCTCTAGGACTCCTTGCATAAAAATATTCTATATTACCTAAGGCAAGACGACTTTTTATATACTTTCTTTAGTGAACCCGCTGCCCACCAATAATGATGATTTTGAAAAAATATATGTTTTTGGTCAAATAATGCACACGCCGCTATGAAAAATGGAAATTTTTAGGAAAAAAAACTTTATTTTTATTAAGCCCGCTGCTGCTTTGAAATCTCCAAAAATAAGATATGTACAGTACATTTCATTCTAATTATATAAATTTAAAGTATTTAACCATCCCCTTACTACACTGTTTACATTTACCAATAATATTTTATTTTTATTTTCTCCTCCATCTGGATGTTTTTGGCAAAACTCTAAATAGAAAAACCAAATTGTTTTTTTCCCGCCCTCTGACGATCTTTAAAAAAAATCAGTTTGCGAGGTGTAAAAAAGTCTTGCCTAATACAGTATATCTCCTATAAAGGGGATACCTTTGGGACCAATAAAGGTGTCCTTTTGAATGGGGTGTCCCTTTTATTGTAGTGTTTAAAGATATATTTTGCTTTTTGTTGAGTT
>NW_022728151.1:0-637 GCF_011630105.1 Anneissia japonica | reverse complement strand
GATAATTATAGTCTATTTCGTGAATGCTTGCCTGGATAACCGACTAATTGCCATTGTTCCCAAAACGGAACACCCCTTCGAAAAAAAAATGGAACAGTTCGACCCAAGGCGCCATGTGCGAACCGTCTCCCTAACAAACGTCCTCATTCCCTTTTCGACGTTGTTCGAAGTCGGATCGTCTATCCTTCGGAAAACTAGCAGGACTTTTCAAGCAATTCTGTTCTCCTAGGATTTATTTTCAACTAGTGGTTGACAAGATATCCTTTTATTTTTATTGTATTGATCGGTTTCCACGTCCGCTCGCAAGTGTTTATGCTCGGCGTGTGGGGGCCCCAAACCGAGTGTTAAGCTCGACCGGCACTCGGAGTGCCCGTTGTGTCGCTCGTGCAGCAAGGCTGAGACTTGCGAGATTTGTGCGTGCTGGCCCCTGACTAAGTTTGTGGCGGCTCTGGATTGGGCAGCTCAGGCTGCCACTCGATCTCAGAGTTCATCGGGGGTCGGCTGCGTCGGGGGTTGTAGTGGCGCCGGATGACTCTCCACCACCGCTGGAGGGTTCGTCGGCTTCACGTTCGGGGGTTCCTTCCCCTCCGCTGGACCCGGCGCTGGTTTCATTGATTTCAGAGCAGGTGGGGTGGGT
>NW_022728150.1:0-1018 GCF_011630105.1 Anneissia japonica | reverse complement strand
TCCGACGAAAGCAAAGTGGGCGTGGCCGAGCTTCAATTAGTAGGTTCCAAAAGTGGTCCTGGGGGTGAAGCCCCCGAAAATTTTGACAATTCAGGGGTTTCAACGGCTTATTAAATCGATATTAGAGTCTACTAATGTCAAAAATACATATAATTTTTTTTTCTCCCCGACGAATTGTGCTTTTTCTCCCCGACGGGGGCCCTGGCCCCGGCCCCCACCCCCGCTGGCGCCACCCCTGGTGGGGTCGGGGGCGAAGTCCCCGAAGCCAGAGCAGTTTTTGTGTTTAATGGGTCTATAATAATGTTATAAAAGCAGTTTGGGCTATGTTTGGAAAAAGATCTATGTAATAAAAAGGTGGTAATATAATAAATTAGAAATTAAATATTTTCTGAGAATTGGCATGTTGAAATCACACCGAAAGATCAATCAATATCAATATACTCAACACGTTTATTATTATAAAACAAAAAAAATCTATTCTTCTTTTTCCTCCTCTTCTTCTTCTTCTACTACTTCTTCTTGACTCTCATAAAAAGAGTACTATTTTACTACATGGCTAAAAAAAAAAGCACAAATACTGTCATTACTACTGATAGGGCTATCGTCAAATTAAGTCAGAGCCCAAAATATAGCATAATTCGAAATTATTATAACATAATACATAGCCTACTGATTAATAATATCTGAGATGCACATTTCAGAATTAATAATCGTTTTTAGTATATCTTACTGAATATTTATTGTCTACAAAATGAAATATCAATTATATGCATCTTTAGAAATACAATTTCTACAATATTATTCTTTTTTTTTATGTAGATAAATGTTCGATAAATTCTATCTTTCATAAAAAAAAACAAAAAAAAAAACAAAAAAACGAAATTCAGCTCGTCTATTTTCATTCTAATCAATGGCGTTTGTAAACGTGCACGGACATCATCGTCGAATCCCAGGATTTCCGACGGTAAAGCTGGCCTGCCTGCCTTAGGTCCGTCTCAGGCCAACCAATAATAATTAA
>NW_022728149.1:0-593 GCF_011630105.1 Anneissia japonica | reverse complement strand
GTAAGCCATCATAGGCATTTTTCGTTTTGACTACGCGGCCAGTCTACTACGAACTAATAGAGCGTTACGGACATCTGCGCATGCTCACAATCCTTACTGGCTAAATCGGCGTTGTGACAGCTTCCGCGACAACCCCAATTTCTGAATCTGCCGTAGTGGCGACTACCCTAATATTAACCAATCAGATCACCGGATTGTTTGGCAAACTGCTGGTAACTTTTTTTGTTGGTGGTTGCAATTTTCATCGCATCCGCGATCGAGCATTGTGCGTTTAATAATGAATTAATTATTAAAACAAGTGAGTAATTAAATGTTTTATGAAGGCCTATTTATACACATATGCAATAAATGAGGAATGAATAGTCACCATAAAATTAGGTAAATCAGAGGATCTTGTGAAAAAAGGGCCTTAGGCTAGGCTAGCCTAGCCTTGTCAGGGTGGATTTCAGGTAGGCCTAGTAGAAAACACAATATCTGGTGCCGCTAGCTAGGGCATCCACTCTTGATATCGTGGATCAAGTCTTGCTAAATAAATACCTCTGTTTAAAATTGTTATTTATTTGTACATCATCGTTGCATTTGGCAAATTGCCT
>NW_022728148.1:0-955 GCF_011630105.1 Anneissia japonica | reverse complement strand
TCCAATAATAATGTTTATCACCAGGTACAGCAAAATATATTTAGATGTCTTAAGAATACTAATTTAACAGATCTCCCTGATGTGGTTGCTTCCAACTTGGGACCCCTGTGGAGTGCCGGTCTTGAATTATAATGTAGGGATTCTATAGTATTAGACACCAAGATAAGACCATGGTTTTGGCAAACTTTAAAAATATACAGCATACTATAGTGGTTTTAGTGCAGTGTTTTTACAGACTAACAACCTCAAAATAATATGTACCAAAAGCCAATGTGTTGTGTATACAGTGCTCCATATTGAATACCAATAATGTTAGCAAGAAGCTGATGTTTGTATTTAACTAATTAATTAGATACTTGGGTAAGACAACGCAGGACTTGTTGTGTCTCTACCGAGAGTTGGCTATAATTAATCAGTAAAGCATACAGTAATTCATTCTAAAACACTTGAAAGAAAACATTCAAACATAATGTATAATCATGGTTTTAGCAGACCTAACTAAAAATGTTCACTTCATTCAGTAAATACACATAAAATATATTGATTTTAATGAAGTTTTAGTTTTTAAATATGATGATGATAGAAATACATCAAAATAATACACAACATAAGATGATTTTGTATAGAATGCTCCATATTGAATTAGTAGGACGGTGTTATTAGTGATATTATAGTATTATTTGCATCAAAATCACATGGAGTTAGTGATTTGTAATGGTGATTTGGGTAGAATGAGCAGAGGACTTACTACCGGCAAATGGTATTAAGAATCAATAACAGCATCCAGTAACTGTACATCAATTCTAAAAGTCTTGGAATAAAACAATCATACTAATTTTATCATTAATTAATTTCGCTCTGAACGGAGAAATTTATAGACCGCTTTTAGAGCCGGTCTTTAATTAGAGGGATTCTAATTAGAGACCAAAGCTGCTGATAGTAGTTGAACATTGCT
>NW_022728147.1:0-969 GCF_011630105.1 Anneissia japonica | reverse complement strand
TATATATATATATATATGTGTGTGTGTTTTCTGAATATAATTCAGAAAAGAAAGGTAAATACAGTGTTTAAATAAAGGACATAAATGACATCGTTTAGCATAGCTTTCAACGAATGTTTCCCTGAAAATAAATAAATTAATAAATTATGTAATAATTGTCCTCTGACGAGATTCGAATTTGCGACCTCTCGCTGTCAAGTCGAGTGTCATAACCGTTAGACCACAGAGGCTTCATGGTTGAACAAATTCAAATAACGTCAGATACACTATATTGCACAATATGTATACGGCTGGAAAGAAATAATAGCCTATAATATAAATCAAGATAGCCGTTAACACTGTTAAATTATATATAATTCATCAAAGAAAGGTAAATACAGTGTTCAGATAAGGACACAAAGCACATCATGTAGCGTAGCTTTTAATGAATTTTGTCCTGTAAATAAATATAAAAAAATAAATAAATTGTGTAATAAAATTCCTCTGACGGGATTCGAACCTGCGACCACAGCACCATCAGTACAAAGAAACCGGAGGCTGTAAACAGGATTTGATTTATGGGCGAAAAGTATTTGTAAATATCGCGTACAGCTATAACTACAAATAAGTACTGTTCAAAATAAGCTTATGTCACAATATTTTATTATGTTATTATTATTATTATTATAAGTTTGGTGATATGTATACGTTATTTTATAATTTCGTTGAATAGACTTGTTCACGATAACGATATATGAGACTTTGTAAGAGACTAATTTCACCGCTAAAATTCCATCGGCCTAATTACGTATGAAGGAAAGGATAAAACTTCGATAGACAACAATTCTCATTCTATTGAATTTGTTGAATGCAGGCCTACATAGCAGGACAACACGTGTGATGTAGACACAACAATAAATATGGCCATGTCAATATGTATTTTCCCAGATATTTGGCACATCTAACCCATGTGGATTGAATGTGGGCATT
>NW_022728146.1:0-689 GCF_011630105.1 Anneissia japonica | reverse complement strand
TTTCCCATAAACCCAAAATTGAAGGGGGGTCCGGGGTCCTCCCCCGGGAAAATTTCGATTCCTAGATGGCCGGAAATATAAGCTTTCCCAACTTCTGAGGTGTTTTTTAATGACCTTTAATTTCTTCAAAATTCAAGTTTTTACCCCTCTTAAAAAAGGTCAGCTGATTTTATCTCATTCTTAGGCCTATACCAAAGAAAATAAATCCAAAATATAGTCAATATATTATTAGGCCTATATAATACCAAGTCTCACGCATCCGGCGTGAACCTCACGTTTTTCGAACAAACCTCAAGCTCAAGCTACTCCTCTAAAATCTTACGCTTTTCCACTAATCTCAAGCTTTGTTTGATTAAACCCAAACTTTTTATCGAATAATATAAACCTTCGCAATTCTATATTTTATCAGGCCCAGATCATCGAAATTTATATCGTTCCTGTTAGCTACTCATTTTTAAGGTTTAATTTCAGCACTAGAGATATTCAGAGTACCCAGAGAGCGTCTAAGCCCAAAATTTTTCGGGGCCCTTGGACGGGCCCTCGACTCATGTCATTTAGGTTATTTCCTGTTAATTCTCAAGCCTCTAGCTATCTCCAACTTGGCATGTATTCTATATTTCAACAATATTGAGTAGTTGGATTCTTTCTTCCATAGATCGATGAATTGATAGGCCTGAAGAATACACTTT
>NW_022728145.1:0-676 GCF_011630105.1 Anneissia japonica | reverse complement strand
GTATACAAAATCTGGTTTCATAAAAGACTGCATGCAGTGCACATCTGCTTAAAGCATTACAAAATTTTTTCTATCACCATGTGAAGACTTGTGTGTCAGGACCAAGTAAAGGTTAGCCATTTAAAAAAAAATTTATCCCCATTTCTGCTGAGGATGTAAATTAACATGAAGTAAAAAAACAAATTGATCTCTGCATACACCTCTATGCTGCATATATATCAATGAGTATGGCACTAACTTACCCTAATTTATTCAACTGAAAATGGTTGGCTGGATTTGGTGATTCAGTGCCTTGATCCCCAGGAAACAGTTCTTTCAGAAGGTGGTCATTAGTTAAGAAATCACTGTAAAAAAAAAAATATTGTTGTTTAATATAAAGTTAACTCCTTAAATATACTGTAATAGGAAAAATGCTTGTTAGTGTTTGGAGCTATTAAAGGATAAGATGCACACCTTTGAAATTCAGGGCCTTGGGTTCAAATTAAGGTAAAAGCCAGGTTTTTGCTCATGACTTAAGCCGGCCACTCGCTGCGACAAATCCAACTCCCATCCCTGTGAAATCTAAATGATGTGATAGCATCTGCTGATTGCTGCTGGCAGACTGCGTGCACGGCGTGGCGTTGTGTTCTTCATAGAACGAACACATCAAGCCATTCAGTTAGAGCAAGTTTTAAAA
>NW_022728144.1:0-3342 GCF_011630105.1 Anneissia japonica | reverse complement strand
CGGGCATCGGTGTTGGAGAAAAGAAATCAACGAATCCGTCCCATCCATCGTGACGCATAATCCAAACTTCCAGATACCGATCGACGAAACGTACGGTCCAGCAAGGTACGTTGGCATTGCCCTGCTCGCCCATCTTTCCGCAGAATGTCAACAGGGTGGCGATTCTACCCCACGTAACGAACATATTGTTGTTGTCTTCGTCGTCATTCAAGAAAACTTGTTTTGCAATGTATTCGAATTGTTCGAAAGTTTCTATTTTCAAATTATCGCAAATAACTTTAAAGAATTCCATATTATTTTCCTCGATCTCGGTACATATTCTTCCCATCGTCGCAGTAACATCACACGATGCGGATTTCAATCGAAGAGGAAGATGAGGAGGTGGAGAAGCAGCAACAGCAGCACATCTGCCGTCAAAATAATCTCGTACGTGCTCGCGGGTGTTGTTCATCATAGACGGTAAATCTTCCATCGTGATCTCCATCATTAATGTAGTGTCGACTTACAAAATGAGAAGGCACTATATACACACGCAAACGCACACACGATGGTTCGGCGTAGACCAGCTGTGTCGAAGACGGTAATCGTGGTAAGCATCGCGACCGTCACCGTAATTACGTTAGCTGTTGTGGTATCCGTTGTAATATGGACGCCGGATTCGAACCTGACAGCGGTAAACGTAACGAAGGCAATAACTTCGTCTCCCACGACCACCACCTCAGGGTGATATTGGTAATAGTGTTGATTGCCTGTTGTATCGCGGTGCTGGCCACGTTCTTCTTCGGATGGAGAGTCGAATGCGACGATAGTCGTTGCGGTGTCAAAGGTTCTTTGGAATCCGACAGCAAGTCCAAATACTGCGTGTGCCTCGAAGGATTCACGGGACCGGTGTGCGAGCAGGTGGAAGAGAAGCCGATGGGCAAAGTGGACTGCGCGAAATGCGTAGATAACGGTGGCAAATGCCTATATTCGGACTTGACGGATGACATCTACTGCGTCTGTTCCCACGATCGATACGGTACGGTTTGCGACCACGCGTACGAGGGGTTGACTCGAACGATGTTGGCGTACGTCAAAGCATGCGTCGACGACACGTGATGATGACGACGTGCGTTTGGTGGCAAGTACATAAAATGGGGTGGTGAGAGGAGGAGGGCTCAATATGGATTCCGTTAGTGGATGCGATGTATCTTATATTACTATTTCAGCTTTTTTGCATCGTCGTCGTCGTAGTATTCCCGATGCCGACGGAAGACGTAACGCCTTCGGCGAAAGAATTCTACGACGATTCAGCGACAAGAATCGGTATTACGCACATATCGGAAATACTTGTCATGGCCGAGTGGCCAGCTCTTTTGGTCGGCGCGAGTAACTCGCAGTTCGCATTCGATCTGAACGAAGGGTTGGACGTGTCAGCGGCAACGAAATTGGAATGGATACCGGACTCGATGTCGATGGAAACGTGCTATCTAAAAGGAAAAGAAGAGGAGGATTGCCAGAATTACATCAAAGTTATAACGCCAGATGCAACGATCGGGAACCTGCTCGTTTGCGGAACCTACGCGCAGAAACCGAGATGCGTTATTCTGAATGGGAAGGAGGTCGACACGTGGAATCTAGCGAATCTCGGTTACGCTTTCCATAGGATGACGGCCAAGCTGTTTTGCGAACGGTTGCGCTGGTACCTGTCTCTTATACATCACGGAGAAGATGTACTATTCCCGAATAGCCCGTGTTTGTACCCAGGACAGAGGCGGTAATAGTGCGATACTCGAATCGACGTGGACGAGATTTTTGAAAGCGAGACTAGACTGTTCGTTTCGCGGAGATTTCACCTTCCACTTTAACTACTTGCAGGATGTCGCGAGAGTTGTCGAAGGGAAGAAGATCTTCTATTACGCAATCTTCACGACCGGAGATCACGAGATGCCGGCTTCCGCGGTGTGCAGATTCGACCTCGACCACATCAGGGACAATTTCGACAACGGTCTACTCAAGCTGACCAAGTGTCCGTGGTCGCCGATCGCAGACTCGCAGCGGGGCGGTTGTTCCGCATCCGATTCGAGGCGGCTCTCGCACGATAATCTAAATTTCATCAAATCGCATCCGTTGATGCACGAACCGATCGTAGGGGAAGATCGATCATCTAAACCTGTCTCTTATACACATCTAGTTACGCTCGTTCGAAAACGCTACAGATTGAAGACGTTGGTGGTGAGGACGAGCCAGCATCACACCGTCGTTTTTGCAGGAACGGACGACGGCCGCGTCTTGAAATTGGTTGAGAGACGGGAATCGCCATCTGTTCTGCTGTACAACGTGCGCGTGATCGGACAACCGATCACGAACATGAGATTGTACGAGAGCCGAAATGTCATATTCGTGACGTCGAAAGATTTTCTCGTGGAAATGTCTACGCAACATTGCAGCCAATTGAAGAACTGCTCCTGCAAGCAAGAACCAATTGCAGTTTTGATCGACGGCAATTGCACCGAATCGACCGACAAAGATCACTCGGACGTCGAGCTCGACTGTAACGATTCGATCGAACACCACGACTGTAAAAAACAGATCGAATACCGCTCCGGCGTCAAGCTCGAATCCGGTCTCGAACCCGGTCTCGAACCCGGTCTCGAATCCGGTCTCAAATCCGGTCTACATTCTTCGTATAACGTTGCTGAAACGGAAGATTCGACGCCGAAGTTAGCCGTACTAGCCCTAGTCGGTTGGGCGATTTGTTTGGCAGAAATGGCAGCTATCGTTTGCTGGTGTCTGATGCGGATCCGTTTTCTCAAATCTAAAGAAATAGATCGTCCATCATCATCATCATCATCATCATCATCATCATCAACACCACCAACACCACCACCACTACCACAGTGAATTTTCTGTGTTTTTTGTTTTTGTTTTTTTTTTGTAATAAAACAAATATATACATGTATATCTGTGCCTTTTTGTTTAATTTGTCGTTGAAAAAGGGGAACAAACAAATGGGCGTCAAACTCGCCCTGCTGGAAACCGCGTACAGATGGTTACCGTTTCACGCGTACTTTCCGATAGCGATCATCGTCGCTCTTCTGTGTCTGGTCGGCAGCTGGATGATAGTTGCATCGAGGGAGATCACGGGTCGGGTGTGCCACGTTCTCTACGAAATCACGAAGGTCGTCAAGCACCTCATCATCAACAAAGGTATGAGAGAGAAAGCTCAGGAGAGCATGGAACGTTTTCAAGCGCTGTGACACACGATAGACGGACGCGACAGTTTCAGAACGTGGGCAAATATTCTCGGTTACGCTTTCCATAGGATGACGGCCAAGCTGTTTTGCGAACGGTTGCGCTGGT
>NW_022728143.1:0-2796 GCF_011630105.1 Anneissia japonica | reverse complement strand
ATACTGTATATATATATGTGTGTGTCTGTGTGTGTATATTTATATATATATATATATATATATATATATATATACACTGTAAGTATGCGTGGAAAGGAAGTAAAATAAAAAATTAAAATAAGGTCGTTTGTGTGAGCAACTGCTGAGAGTCTAGACCTACCAAAAGTAAACACTCCACATATTGTTATTTAAAAACTTGATACAATTGATGTGATAGTTCATCTCATCTAGAGCGTGATACACAAGTTATTTATGCCTCAGACCAAATTCGACATAATAAGTCAATTCATCCATAACAGTCTTTTTTCCCAAGTTCTACAGTATCTCAAAAGATAACCTAATAAAGCATATTGTACCTCTTGTGTGAATATTTCATTGTTCATATTGTTATCCGATGGTGCTTGCGTCCGGTGAAGGTTTTATAGGAATGTTTTGCCCAACCTGGAAAAAAAAAGTCTTATTAAATTTCCTGATGCATTGCAATACTGTGGGATCGGATTCAACACTAGCACATCTAAGCGCCAACAAGTGGTCTGGTGGTTAACACACCAGGCTAGTTATCAGAAAGTCGTGTGTTCAATTTCCACCTGAATCACTTGCAAGAATTATTTTTATTATATTGGAACATACTGTGCATTCAGTACGATAACGTGTCAGGTAGGGAATTCTTTTTCTTCGTGTAAGCTTTCTCCCTGCGAAAACGTATCATGTGTTGTTATTCATCCATATCATGTGTTGTTATTCATCCATGTGCATTTTCTGCACTGCTCTTTTATTCATGATGGATTAAGCATTTTTTGGTCATTGTTTTCAGTTATGATACTAACGTTTGTGTCCAGTTAGATTATTTTAAATCTCGGTGCTTTTTTCTTTCACTCTAGCATGAAGGTCCTTATGTTTTCTTGTTGAATCATACCAGTAAGACATGGCGCCCTGTCAAGTTATGCTTAAAAAGAAAAAAATCTTCCTATAAAACTTGAAGGATCCTCGTAAACATCCACAGGCGACAAAGTCGGCCATGAGGTGGTGGTGCGAACTTTTAAAATAAAAAATTAAACAAAAATACATGGTAACTCCATGGTTTGTCCATGGACCCATTTATTTTAGAAATTTAATCCCCTTGTCATGTGTGCTCATTTAGAACAAAAACCCCTTCATTTGCTCTTTTCTTATACCGTCTAGCTTAATTTCAAAATAGACTCCAACTCTATAAAAAGTGGACGTGGTCATTTAATAAATTTAAGGGCGTGGCCATTTTCGGGCTGTTCGTCCTGGATAGAGATTTTGGCATACATCCCATGTTATTCCTAGGGTTCATATTAGTCTATAACAGTTGAGAAATTCTCTCCTAAATTAAGTGCATACAAATCTTAGTCAGGTCCTAGACTAATACGATTAATATTGTAATGGTAATGTATTATGTTTGCTCTACATGATTTTGTGCTTCAAACAGTCATGACATTCCATTTTGGAATGTATGTACATGTTTACAAGTTACCGTACAGTATACAATATTGATAAATAACTCATTAATTATATTTTACATATGTTTGTAATAAATTGTGGGCACTAATTTTCAGCGTTGAAGTTGCCGGATCAATTTGGACATAACAATTCGTTGCTAAAAGGACACTTTACCATGAAAGAGCTTTGAAATGAGATGTTCGAAGCTCTCTTGTAGACCAAACCAAGTTTACAACTTTAATGGTATATAAAGAATTTACCCATGGGCTAGGCCCAGGCCTACATATCCTACCTTATAATATTGTATTTTTTAATTAATTAATTTATATTGCTATTTATTTGAGCATGTATTCTAGACGTAGTGGCCTACTACACTCTAACTTGATCCCATCTAAAAAAAACATCGTTATTGATTAAACTGGCCAACTTTTAGCAATTTTTTTTCTTGATTACAAATTTGTTTCACTTTAATTTCATATGTGTATAAATATTATTATTGAAAATGTTTTACTGTATTATGTAAAACTGTAATGGATGTAATAGTCATGCGTTTCTATTTTTTTTAAGACTTGATGTAGATTAGAAAATAATGTGTTCGAAGTGTAATATTTCAAAAGTATTATGACCTATTGTTGATATCGAAAGTGTTTGGAGAACTACTTTCTATGGCATAAATTATATATTTTATACTGTTCATGATGCATTATTAATGCTCAGTATTGTTGTCAGAATGCGCATTTTTTAGTGTATAATTTCCAATCGTGTTTAATACATGGTACAGTACTACTCTACCTTTGGCGCTACACCTTTGACACACCCAAATATGTCATCTGTAGCCGACACGTCAAAGGCATTTTATTATTATTATCTTCCACCAAGAGATACATATTTTAAGTCATGCAAGGTGTTTTACTGTTGTGTCAAATTTCGTGTTTCGTGTGTTTTGTTTGTTTGTTTTGTTTTGTTTTGTTTTGGTTTTTTTTGTTTTTTTTTTGTTTTTTGTGTGTGCAAAATATCTCAAAACGGCAGCACAGAGCTTAATGAAAATTACAGGGAGAGGTTGCACCCAGGTGCGGATCCAGACCTCCCCAGTTCGCCCAGGTGAAGGTCAGGGTAAGAAATAGAAATAAAATGTTGACCATTTTTCCAACAATCATACTTACTTTGTTTGACACTTATTTTGAACATTACCATTAGGATAATGTTTAAATCCACGCTATCCTACCTTACACTTTTTACACTGATTGTACTGCAGGCCCTATCAGAGAGGTACACAGGGACGTATCCAGGGGGAGCCGTGGGAGCCGCGGCTCCCCCCCCCCCCCTTTGTAC
>NW_022728142.1:0-574 GCF_011630105.1 Anneissia japonica | reverse complement strand
GCTATAACTTTTCATTTTCTTGGTCAATATTCACAAATCAAATTGCAGTTTATAGAAGCATTTAACAAGCTCGCGGTAAAAAAAAATCAAATGTAACAAACATTCCGAAGTACCCAAAATTAATAAAATAAAAACTAACACCATAAAACGAATGGCACGCATAGACTAATAATTGACGGCTGTACTCGCAACTAGTATCGGTTTGTCGATGCCACAGTAAAGATCAAAGGACTGTACGCACGCGCTATGTTCGAGAGCGGAGATGTGCGTCCTTTTGTTGAATTACCTTGATTATACAGTAGGGAACTATCATAGTACTTTTCTATAATAAAATACTAAGAAAAAAATTATAATATTAATATTGATAGCGAACATGGTTAATATTATACGCTAGCTAAGCCAAGCGTGTGTCTACTTTCGAAATAATAACACATTTCAATTTATTACTGTAAGCTGAAGTCAGAGGTAATCTGGTTTCGACCAGTTTAGAGTCACTATAGGATAGGCTGACTGTAAAAACAGCGTGGAGGATTTAAACGCAAAGCTCCACGCAATGTTGTCCCGTCTATGGTTG
>NW_022728141.1:528-722 GCF_011630105.1 Anneissia japonica | reverse complement strand
TACAAGGAGATTGGAAAGAGACTGATTCTGTTCGAAGATTTCGACGCCGTCGTCGGATGTCTGTGTGCCGACTGGCAGCGAGGAGACGAGGAGTTGACCGGAGGAGATCTCCTCAAGTCGTTGGCACCGCTGTACCCGCACCGTCCGCGGACGATCCCGCGAGCCGTGGAGGGTGTGGATTCCTTCCTGGAAAA
>NW_022728141.1:0-477 GCF_011630105.1 Anneissia japonica | reverse complement strand
ATTGTAACTGACTGGTTTCGATCCTGTCTCTTATACCCATCTAGACGTCTCTGGGATCGCGATGCGACACGGACGAGGCGGTCAGACTGTTCGCAGCTGCGTATCCGGCGATAGCGTTCTCGTTCGCTGTGCCGGAGGCCGCCGAAGACGAGAAGTTGGCGTTCGCCCTGGCGCGTCACGCAGCACGTCAGGCACAGCATCCCGTACATGCACGCCTCCTCGTTCGACGGCGTGACCGCCGAGATGGCCAGCAGGCAGAACGAAGGTTACGTCACCAGTCTCTCGACCTTTCCGTTGGTGCTGGCTTCCGTCGATCCGAGGGACGCCGACGGCGCAAACCGCCGTCCGCCGACCGGCGCCAAGAAGGGCACGACGTACTTCGAGAACGTCGTCGTCGTGAACGGGAGAAACTTCGAGTGGAATCGTTCGTCCGATTGCTTTTCTCGATTCCTGACGTGCGCCAGGATTCTGCTGTGC
>NW_022728140.1:0-1035 GCF_011630105.1 Anneissia japonica | reverse complement strand
ATGGCGTAACCACTGGGGGACAAGGGGAAAATATCTATCTTTGAAAAATCTTCCCCACCCCTTTAAATGCCCTTTTCATCCCCGAAAATGCCTAAAAACCTCAAATTTCTTGTTAACATGGGCCAATTTCCTCTAACAATTGCACATTTTAGGGAGTTTTGATCAATTCCAACGAAATTAGAATTAAAAACACCAGGGGACAAGGGGAAAATATCCATCATCTTTGGAAAATCTTTCCCACCCCTTGACAAATTCATCCTCTGAAAGTTCCTAAAATTCTCAAATTCTTTGCGCGCATTTATTGTTACGGTAGGCCAATTTCCTCCATAAATTGCACATTTTAGGGAGTTTTCGTCAATTCCGACGAAATTAGAATTAAAAAGGTTTTTTAAGGTTTATCCTTTTAAGTTATTTAAACACATAATAGTCCCAAACTCAAGAAAGACAAATTTTTATAAGATAGATCGTTTTAACCTAAAAGAAGGGCCTCAATGTGTATTGATGGTGAAAGTATATGTTTGTAATAAATAAAACCATGATGTAAATGCTTATATTTAGACGTGTCAGGCCTATATTATAAATAAGATATGCCCTATGTCGTATTGTTTTCTATATGGGGAGTGGGGTGGGGTGGGTATGGTAAATTACTAACCGGGAAAATAAATACCCACTCTGACCCAAGACCCCTGTTACGCGCCTGGTGTTAGCGCCAATATGTGCCCTTGTGCGGACAGGGGATGTTCCCCCCGGCCCTCTGAAGCTGGAAACCTTGTTTTTGCAAAATAAATTGATGCAATTTGCTATTATAGGCCTAATTAATAAATTTCTCATCAACCGATATATAACCTTAAACATTCTTCGAATTGTCATAACATTACTGATGTCATACACACCCTTCAGTGTGAAATGTGGCTCTCTTTGCAAGCACATCTAACATCTAAGGAAAGAAGAGCTTAGATTGGTACCAGATAAAATAATTTTGTTATCAACATTAATACGTTATGCTAATTTTAATCTTTGTAAGCACATAAGACT
>NW_022728139.1:0-695 GCF_011630105.1 Anneissia japonica | reverse complement strand
CAAGGCTCTACAGAATGGTTTATCAATTCATAATTTTAAATTGGGTTATTGGTTATTTTTTTGTAGGTCTTACAATTATATAATATTATGACTATGTTTTGTTTAAAAATATTGTAATATAATTTGGAAAAGAAGAGTCGCAATAATTATGGCCTATTTTACAATCTCCCTTTCCCGTCAAATAATCCACCACTATCGAAGAGGGTCATATCCATCAATATAGTCGGCCCGACTAGGGTCCAAGAAAAACCGCGGTCAAATTAGTAATGCCATAAGCCTTGTTTTTAATGCATACAATTATTACATTGCTATTGGTAGCTGCGGAAACAATTCTCCAGTATTTTTTGGCTGGTGCATTTCACACAGACTTTTAAAGACAAGTCTCTATGGAATGTGCACCAGAAACATTCTGGGTCCAACCAAGTATTTGTTGTGTGTAAATCTATTTAGCACATATTCTCGCCTAGCATAGAGCCTGCATTTCTATGTGACAAGTTCTTACCAACAGTGTAATGTATATCAATTACAATTATAGGTGTCGGGTGAATATATATACAATTATGCTATGCTAAACTATAATATTCTATTTTGTTAATTAGTGAGTTAATAAAAATGGATATTCATCTTGGTTTATTGTTTTTTATTCAGAATCCAATTCAACGTACAGTATTAACAATCAATAAGCAGTTTTTATA
>NW_022728138.1:0-507 GCF_011630105.1 Anneissia japonica | reverse complement strand
TTAAGAAAATAGACTGAAAAAATATGTTGGATGGAAATTGCTCATACAAGTTGAACACCTCATTTCAGATTATTCACTTTTCCTATTGTCCATCCGAGACTAGTGATTGGCTACTTGCTGATACTGTTACATATTTTACCTCTAATTGGTATTTAACATCAGTTCTGAATTACTGAACGCTCCTTGTTTCTAAGGTGTATGCTAATTGGTGGTAAGACTAGTTATACAAACAGGTAATGAGTATTTCATAAATGAGGCTATAATATAATTCATGGCAGGACATTAAGATCAGAATGTTTATATTTTGACCAGGCATGGCAGGATGAACAAAATCATGAATTAATCCAAAACCTGTGTAATTTACTGTCAGTCGTTAAATAAACATGCTTGTATATTTGTAGTACTTGTGCAATCTGTTAGGCCTATAGAATATGCTAATTACGGATAAGTAAATAATGTTGTATTTAGGAATAAATGCACTGGAGTTGGCAGTATTTTTTTTTTATA
>NW_022728137.1:0-557 GCF_011630105.1 Anneissia japonica | reverse complement strand
CTACACGCTTATGGTTTTTGCCACGTCTAACTTTTTTGTGTTTATTTAAATGCCTTGTTTTTATCTGATTTCTTATGTTATTATTATTATTAGTAATATCATTCTCTTGTGTATAAGTAAAATTGTCTAGGTTAAAATTACTATTATTAACATGATTTTCACATTCATCTAAAAGATAATGGAAACGATTTTTATCAATAAAAGGTTGGGGAAAATTACCCTGATGAATCTCCTGATTAAATTCAGGGTCGGCATTTTCTTCTTTGCCAGAATCCTATTGCTGTCGACATATATTATGACCTTGCTTGTGACCGAGTTGATGGCAGCTATTGCAGCGAATTGGTTTGCCGTGTTTGCAGTCTTTAACCATATGGTTCTTTTCGCCACGGTAATAGCAAGTGGATCTCTGTCGTTTTGCGTGACGCTTGTGTTGGTTGTTGGGTCGCGAGTGTTTTTGTTGTACAGTTCTATCAGCCTTTTCTTTGATGATGAGATGAACTTTATCGATGTTTTGCAGTAGTTTCCTTGTACCTTGAGGGCTAAGGTGTAGGCCACCT
>NW_022728136.1:0-683 GCF_011630105.1 Anneissia japonica | reverse complement strand
AAGGGGCCGACTTGAGCCTCGGTGGTCAGGGACCTGGCACAACAATCCTGATAGGGTTTGCAGAGAGAGAATTTTAGAAGGATACGACGAATTTCATTTCATTTTATTCTAATTTTAACTGATAGTCCTGCTTTCAAGTGTGTTTTTCTACAGCTTTTTTGTCTTCCAATATTTTTCCTTTTAATTTGTACACAAATGAAGCTCCTTCCTTTGAAATGCACAGTATGCTGTACTTTTGTAACACAGAGATTTGGCATTCTGGGTTTCGGCAAACTGAGTTTCTGCAAACTGGGATTTCATGATTTCAGTAAACAACTGGATTCGGCAAACTGGATTTCGACAAACTGGCTGGATACCTTCTTGAATACTATTGCTATCGGCGAGAATGCATCCTTGTCACTGAAAGAGATTTTTATTAGTTCCAGATCTTCGTAGCAGCCAAGAAAAGCAGACTCAAAAGTTGTCCTGCATGCAATGTATGCTTTAAGGAATTACAACCAATACATAAATATCAACCGTTCCATTCTGGAGACATCGATATTGCAGTCGTTGCTACTGTATATCTTATTTTATGAAAACCGAGAGAGTCATTTTAGAGACAAACACTGGCAAATACCTAAAGTTGTTCACATTAAGTGGCATTACTTTCACCAGCGAAGAAATCATCCCTTATTGGATCTTGT
>NW_022728135.1:0-769 GCF_011630105.1 Anneissia japonica | reverse complement strand
TAAATGCAATCCTTAGTTAGTTGAAGAATCCATTGAATAATACAGTTGTTGGTTATCAAAAAAAGGTACCTAGAAAAAGTAGGGGGAAAAACCAATCGGATATAGCACACAGACACAATATTCAAAATCAAATAGACAAAGACAAAATCTAAACATCCCGGGTAGCAATCAAACTTTAATTCCACAGCCCTCGTGCCCAAAACGCGGCACCCTGGCCCCAAAGCTGATTTAAATAATTACTGTATTTAAGAAAGTTAGCCCCTGAGCAATTCATTCCTAGTAAGACTCATCTTGGAGTTAAACATCTTGGAGACAAAGATACCAGACTGTAAACACTATTGTTAGTTCTATTCATGAAGCAATACGTTACACAGATTTATGCAAATCAGCTGATGTTAACTCGATTGACCCGTTCAAAACCAAAATATTTATTTTTTTCAATATAAATTAAAGTAGATGAGATAAAGGAGGAAGATGATGAAATGGAAATTGTAACTTAATTATAACATGCATTAGAATTTTTTTTGTAAAAGTTGTATCATACTATTACTACCCTAAAATGGAAAAGATTTTAGGGTATTTTAGGCATCTAGAAAAAATGTCCTGAAGGGGGTTTGCAAATTTATATAACTTGGAATTCCTGTTGTTGCTCACATGATCTCTTTATATTGATGTACATTAACAGAAAATATAAAGAAAATCTGTTCATTTCATTTATTTCATTGGCACAAACGGCCCAAATGTTGCGTCAGCAACAGTGCGCCATAAC
>NW_022728134.1:0-1016 GCF_011630105.1 Anneissia japonica | reverse complement strand
GGAAGCCGTTACATTCTGCCAGTCCCTTTCCGACCACACGAACGCGAAATGCAATCTGGTTCGCATCGAAGACAAAGTCCTCACGTTCGTGTCGACGACGTCCCCGAGCGCCGACTGCCTTGGAAGGACGGTCGAAGACGTGACGAAGTACTTTCCGTACTACTCGTTTGCCGGTCCCAGAGGCGAACCGGAACCGTTCGTGAACAGAAATTACTCGTACAGAGCGGATAGGGTTTCCTCGCTGCCGGTATCGAAAGGCGTCGGAGTCTTCACGTTGCTGTTCCTGTCAATGCTGCAGAATCCGACGACGACCCGGGTGCTGGTGAGAGAGGGAGTGTACGTCAATACGGCGTTCCTCCTGTTCAGGACCGTGGAGCAGCGAACGTGCAGCGTCGTGATGGCCAAGTCGGGAGCCAACAACCGCTATCTCTTCCTGGGCAACGGAAAGTTGGACGCGATCGAGACGAACACGTCGTCCTACAAGACGAGCTGCCGCATCGAGATCACCTACGTGGACACCAGCCTGATGGACAACACGAGGGCGCAGCACTACGTCGCCGGGTTGGGATACGTCAGAGGCATGAAATGCACTATCATGAATCCCTCGCAGCAGCACCAGCGACAGGGACACGGGGATTTCGTGGCCGTGCCTCTGCCGGCGTGCTTCGATCCCGAGGCGCAGGAGTTGATGATCGTGAACGGCAGGGCGTCCGTCGCCGACGGCAACTCCAACCAGTCCTTGGATCAGTTGGACGAGATAACCGAGAAGTTCACGACGAATCCGTACGCGACGATCGGAGCTTCGGAGGCGCACGTCACGCTCGCGCTGAAGCACCCTCTCTGGATGACGGACAACGCGGGCGGAGCCGGCGGCGTGCACAGAACGTACCTCCTTAGCAGACAGCCGGTAGAGCAGTACAAGTCGGACCTTGACCAATTCTACCAGCCGTTGTTCAGCCACAACCTGAAGGAGGAATCCAACGTCGGCATGCAGGGTAGACAGTACCACGACAGCA
>NW_022728133.1:0-3367 GCF_011630105.1 Anneissia japonica | reverse complement strand
CCAGATGACACAGTAAATACTAAGCTCCACCTCCTCCTCATCTGTGTTCTGATATCAACAAAATAGAAAGAAAAGAGTTTAACAAGTCATCTATTAGGTGTTCCAGATACTCTTTACAATTTATTCTTATAATTAATATTGAGACAAAGGAAGTTTCTTCTTGCTCAAAAAATGAAAAAAATATGTTAATAATTATTGTTATAATTTTAAATGCGCCCAGAAATTTTCATATTGCTTTTGATTTTATGTTGGTACAACACCTACAGTTGACTTGATATTAAAATACATTATAAATAAACAAATTAAATAAATGCATTTCAAATTTTTAAAAAATAATAATGAAAAAAACTGAATGTAATAAAAAAATTCAGTGTAATCTCCTATTCTAGTTATTTCCTAACTCTTGTTTTGTTCTACTCTGCAGTTCTCAGCTTGTTGTATGATCCTCTTAAAGACTATCAAGGTTTGCAATATTCTTCCTAGAATTCTCAATGTTTGTTCATACTACTTGCTTCAAACTTTTACATATTCTACCCCTGCAATGCATGGACTCTGCTGCCATTGTTTGATATGCTGAGAAGGAATTTAAAAACTTGACTGGTTGAAAAAGAATCATGTAAGGACAGACAGAAATATTGGAGTACTTTAACTTTTACACAGATTAATATTAAAGTGCTTTAAATATTTCACACATATTAATATCATTATGATTTACTAAAGTAAAATAGTAATACCCCAGCCCTAAACATATTTTCAAATTTTAATCTTCATGATGTGATTCTGTGGGGGCAGGAAGCATCTTAAAAAAAAAAAAGGAGGGGGGAGGGTTGGGGCTGTTTTTATCCTTAAGAAAACAAGGTGCCGGCAGCTTACACGTTTTATATATTCGACATCATGTCTCCAGAATAAGGATCTGCTGGCATTGGTGGCGCTATTTTTAAATTGAGGTATTACTGTATTTCTTTTACACCCAACACCAAGTTTCTCACAAATACGGGATGGAATGATGCTTTGTAGACTTCATGAGAAAACACTGTGATTGAACCCAGGACCTTTGGGATTGGAAGGTATGAATCTTAACCACCAAACAATTCAGAGGCAAATTAGTTGCACTATGTGGGTTTAGTACTAAAATGACCATTAGAAGTTCTATTGTAATTTTTATATTCTCAATTTTCGCAGTGTATGAATCATTTTTAACATGGATAGCGACACACGTTAAAAGCTTATGAAAATATAACTGTAATTATTCCTGCTGTCACTCCATGGCTTGAAAATTAAAAGTAGCCAGCAAAAAACTAGAAATAAACTCCAAGCTTATGAATAAATATTGTGGTTGATTTGTATATGACAGCTTACCCTGCAATTCTTGTGGGATAATCCGACTCATAACATGTTTGATGCTCCAACAGAAAATCAATGAAAATCTATTGATATTAATCACAATCATAATCATAATATTTAACTTAGTAGAATATATCACCTATTCTTTGATAACCTAAAAATTCACAATGAATACTAAATTACAACTGAAGGATATTTATCCCAAGAAAATATGAATTAGCAAGAAAACTATTTGAGAAACTTTTGTAAACCAAATTTTTCTAAATGCATACAAAGAATGCAATGATACATATAGCACTTTATTCCATTAAGCAAATAATATATCTATTCAACATTATTTGATGCCAATTAATTTTAACATCTGAATGGCAATTCAATTTTAAGATCTTGTACTTTTCTTTTCAAATGACTAATTGATATGTATAATTTTGTTTTATTTTACAGTGTTTTATTTAATTGTATCTCATTTAATAGGTCTACAGTATATTATTTAGCTAAGGCATCCAATTATTACACTTCTATAAGTTAACATTAAAAATCATCATAGTCATATACTGTACTGCATTTACAGGTCTTTAATTCATCTGTGTCTTTACAATTTGATTTTAATTTCTTTTAATTTTTTTTTCTGGATGCACCAGCAGGTATCTGATGTGTACCACTGATATAAAAGTGAATCCAATAAATATATATTTTACAAAGTATGTAGAAGTACCGGTAAGTAAATAATCAAATAGTGGGCAAATGGTAAAGCTGTGGTTTCCAATCAAAAGAATAAGGGTTTGTGTCTATTGATGATCAGTTGTGTCTTTGAGAAGTACTACAACCATGTTATGTTTCCCTGCTGAATTTAGCCTTAAATTTTTCATTTGTGGTTCTCCAAAGTTTAAGACAGATGCAATAAACACTCTCTTATTTTGATCTTTATGATGTTGGATTGCTGGAACTGGTTTTCTCCATTATTTTATTGTGATTTTATTTTAACATACATTATACCAAATTTATTTAAATATTTTTTTATTGTTTAATTTCTTATTCAATTTTGGATTACAGTTTGTAATCACAATTCAAGACCACCTTTATGACCTGAAAATTTGGGGTGGCCTCAGGGTTGGTCTCCAATTAGAGGGCTAGCTTTGTGTTTAAAAGGTTAAAGTTTGTTATTTGGGCCTTTGGAAAAGTGGTCTCGAATTAGAGGGGTCTCAAATTGGAGGGTGCACTGTGCTTTTTAATTTAGCATTTTTATCATTATTTTTATTTTATTTAATTATTTCAATTGTTGATTAATAATTAATTGTCTTTATACATATTTTTATTCTGCTTTTTATATAATGTTTTTAATTTAATTGTGTATTGTATTTTTACATATTTTGTATGTGCCTTTCAAATGTTCTAATTGTTTTGGTTGATTGATCATTATTTTGTTGTTGTTGTTTTATATATTTGTAAACACCAATTAAACTGTTTTTTTTTACAGCAATTTGAGATAACTAAACACTACTTTTATCCAGTTATTGGCATATTTTGCCACTTTACCTAAATTATTGGAGTTCATAGTTTTGCTTTGAAATTTGCATTTATTTGTACATTTGGCTACACTGTTTTCCTTGCTTCCCTTCCTGCCACTAATACTGATTTCAGTTAAAAATAAAAGTTTAAGTATTTCCAGTAGAGTGTGGTTGAATGGGAAGAGCTTTAAAGAAAAGCTTGACTTAGATTTATATTATTATTAAGCTATGACAAAAAAATACTCTACAGTACCTGAACTTTACAAAAGTTCAAATTTACTGCATGGCTGACTTCATGTCACGCTTGATTGCTCTCACAAAGAAACTAGCCTATAAGGTCACATGACTAATGATAATCTCTGGAAAAACCCACTTCTATATTCGTAGAGTCTGCACATCTACAGATTAACAGAGAATTAAAGGTAAATATTTTATTAATTTATGTTGTTCGATTCAATAAATAACTTAATGATTCAGATAAATTTGAAAATACTGCTAATCAAAATATAATTGTA
>NW_022728132.1:0-628 GCF_011630105.1 Anneissia japonica | reverse complement strand
TTTTGTAAATTTATACATAATTTAGATCTAGATCTATAGTCTTTTATAGAGCTCTTGATTAGTAATATTAAAATCTTTTGCTAAGCCTAAAACTAAAGTGGAGTGTTTAGCAACTCCAGATTTTGCGTATCAACTACTGTACCATAATTATGGGTGGGACTGCAAGAAAAAAAAGGTTCTTACCTGAAGAATGCATTACATTCATCATTGTTGTACTTGTCTAGATCAAATTTCTGATAATCTCGGTACCTGAATTCGGCATTTGTGGGTTTATTCGTATTGTATAACAACATGGATTCCTCATCGTCCAAGACACCGGTAGAATATGCTAAGACAATAATTTCGCGAAGTCGATGAAGGTTCGCCATGACAGCTGCTTAATACGGTTGCCTAGCGCGCGCGCGAACTGATAGCACGTAATGTAGTTCACTACATGTCGACGTATCGTCGACTGAAATCTAAAAGGTTTTTATTTGTAGTCAACAGGTATAGTTGACTACGTTGACACGCATGACTAGTCGACGTGAACCAGGTCCACGTCCACACAATCTAAAAGTCCCTATTAACAACATCAACAACAGGACTCTATATAACTACATGAAAATAGATAAGGATCTTTTAATTAACA
>NW_022728131.1:329-518 GCF_011630105.1 Anneissia japonica | reverse complement strand
AAAACACAAATTACTCATGAAAGCTTCATACCTTTCATCAAATTTATAGGTAAAACTTCACTCAAGATCAAGCACTTAGTGCAAATTTTAAACTTATTTCCTCCATAATTTGAGTACTGTTCCGAAAAACTTCAAACTTTTAATGAAATAGTGTGTGTTTCAGGCTATCTCACCGTACCTAACAAAGAA
>NW_022728131.1:0-198 GCF_011630105.1 Anneissia japonica | reverse complement strand
AAAAAAAAAATTTGGACTCAACTTTTTAACATTGTGACTTTTTGACCAAAAGTGCTTTATCTCGCCGAGTTGAGCATTTAGTGCAAATTTTTGATTTATTTTCGCTATAATTTGGGTACTGTTCCGAAAAACCTCAAAGTTTCAATAAAAAATAGTGTGTGTTTGAGGTTATCTCACCGTCATAAAGCTCTAATCGAA
>NW_022728130.1:0-601 GCF_011630105.1 Anneissia japonica | reverse complement strand
ACTTTGCACGATCAGCTACGAAACTTCAGACGACTCGTGCGGTCCGACGGAAAGATAACGGTCACAAGAAAATCTGTCGGAGTGCGCGACGACCTCGCTATGACGTTCATCCTCTGGTTGGCTTGGACTTGTTTCTTTCGGTCTTGATTATTATGTTTAAAACTAATAAAATGTTAGAATAGAATATGTTGTTTCTCAATTGTTCTTTCTTATATTTTCGTAACTGTCGTACACCGCTTCCTAGTCGAACGTAGGCACACGCAACACGTCGTGATACGACATGCGCACATCTCGCACGCAATCAGGTGACCGCACGGCTGGGCTAGGACGCTGGCAGGAGCGTCGAAACATATCGTGCAAGGAAATAGTGGTGGCAGAACGCAGTATTCGCACTCGCTTTCCTTGCGGTCGGGCAAAAAATATTTGCAAAAGGCCAGGATTCTCTTTCCAGCCATCATCTACTCTCTCGACATAATATTAATAGTAATTAAAAGAGACGATTAACATTTTTTATTGTTTTTAAAATCTTTATTTATAAAAAAAAAAAAAACGATAATAACTGTTCAACCTCTTCCGGACATCGATAACCAACCTTCCCATA
>NW_022728128.1:0-1625 GCF_011630105.1 Anneissia japonica | reverse complement strand
ATTACCATATTTTTGACAATAAAACATTAACGATCTTCAAGATTTCAAATCGGTTGATCTTATTCTCACAATTAGTGAAAATTAGTAAATTAATTTGTCTTAATCGAAAAAATGAAAGTGCCATATTAGAAAATAGTATTCTTCAGTTTGAGTTTTAGGTGCGAGTGTTACAAATAATGTACTACAAATGCATGATTAAAGGCTCACTCATGATTAGTTGTTGCATCGGGTCTGTGCTAGTTAAACACAGATATGTTGGAACAGTTGCCTCATAAAAACATTTATTTATTTATTACATATTTGAAATCATGGCCATAGGGGTGCCAGGAGGACACCATGGGCTGAGAGCCCAATCACAAGGTGTGGTATTCTCTAATCCCCCTGGCCAAACAAATGTACATTAAATTACATAATAGCTCAGAGGCAAACACAAAACATCTGATTAAAATATAGCCTATAAAAACATTGATAAAAATAAAAAATTACAGATAGAGGTTAAAATTTTGCTTATAAGTTCATTCTATAAACTACAACCATTGAAGTTAGGCTTCGGAGAAAAAATATTTTTTGATATGTTGTATACTGATCTTTCTGTAAAGACAGAACAAAATTGTTTGACGAAAAACTGGGTAATGGTGAAGCAACCTCCCCTTTTTACATTTTTTTCTCCCCCAGTTTTTAAATACTCAAAAATCTGTATCTCATTCACAGTTTCCCAGTTTTTCATCAAACAAATTTTTTTTGTCTTCGACGATAAATCGCGTAGCGCTGCGGTGTAGGACGATGTCTCAGTCTGCTTTAAATGATGGAAAAATGCACAGTTTGCTAGGGGGAACTGCTTGATTCACGTAATCATCAGACTGTTTTTAAATATATGGTTTTAACAAAACTACGTAAGACCATGTGTACGATAATCAACCAGTTAAGATTACCTCTCTAAGAACAATTTAAATACCAATCTCACGCAGGTTCTACAGAATATTTACATATTACTAATCAGTATGCTTTGTCAATAATGGTTTTGATGTGCTTAACATACTTTCTCACCATCAATCTCATTATCGTCCCACACTAATACTATTAGTAATACCGGTATTACGTTTGTGTTTTTTTTAATAACATTTTAATGAGAAGCATGCATTGTCTGCTGGAATGTACTGCAGTTGCATTAGCGTGATTGTTTGTTTAACGTAATTGTTGCCATTATTTGGTCCATCTTGAGTGTCAAATGGATATTGTGCTAATGTTGTGAAAACTCTGTGCTGATCAATTTGCTGGTTGTTAAATGATAATAGTTCCCTGTATTTGAAGTAATAACAATATATCATATGACTTGACAATTGAAAGTACATTTTCTTTGTATATTAGACACTGAATATTTGTTCCACTTTTTAAAATATTATTTGTCAAAAAAACATGTGACATGCCTAAATATGGTCATGATGACATGTCATGACTACATAGGTACATCATAACTATATATGGGCACATCATGACTATATTTGGGCATACAATAGTTTTTTGTCAAAGAAAATTTGATGGTATGAAAAGAGCTGAAGTGATGCAATGATGCACACTAAATGTTTGATCTATTTAATTCAGTAGATTTTTTTGATCAAAACAAA
>NW_022728127.1:0-633 GCF_011630105.1 Anneissia japonica | reverse complement strand
TTGACCTTCCAGCCAGTACTCTCCTTGAGTCATCAAAACATACCACATGAACTGTTCACACTTTCATCATGAGTTCATACAAGGTAGACCCTATGCTCATACACACACTAGCATATGCTGTGCGAATTTATTCTGATCAGATACCAAATCGATGGGAGAATATATGTACTTGCATTAAGGAGGTACTTCAGGTATGTTCTGATGGTTCATCTTTAACTCACTCCTGTTTTATTAGCATTGACGTTAATGTTGCAAAACAAACCATCAACAAGGAAATACTGATCACTGAAAACCTGACGGCCAAAAAATGCAGAGAGCTTCATGGTGTTATCGAAGTTAACTATCCACATTTGCTTCTTCATTGTGATGAACTTACAAAGCAGTTCCTTGAGAAAAATAATGACAAGTCTGCACACAAACCTGTCATACTCTTACCACCCAAAAAATGCATCAATGATGCTTGTAAACATCAGCAGAAACTTTCTATTAGAAATCGATGTTCCTTTCCCATTGTATATACTATTCAAGGCCCAGTTGTAGCAGCATTATACAGTGGGATTTGCATTGCATGCAGCACTCATTACTCGTATTCATATTATGAATTAGATGCTAAACGTTACTACTACAGCAATG
>NW_022728126.1:0-1240 GCF_011630105.1 Anneissia japonica | reverse complement strand
GTATATAGGTTCCCTAGATAGATGGGCATGCTCTACTTTAAAGTGTGATCCCATAGTGAAAAAGTCAACTTCCATGAAACCCAAGAAAGTAAAACCCTTTCTTCAATCTTCATTGTTTCTGTCCAGTTTGTTTTGGAATTCACAACTTAGGTAGCTGTTATTATTATTATGCTGTAGTAATTTTTAGCAACCCACTTTGCACTCATGTGCACTATAAAAATGTTAAAATTGATAATACTTAAATTTGACAGTCATTGCATACTGGGCCTTGCCTAGTCCCTAGTTACAGAAATTTATTTGACTAAGGGGTCGTTCAACATTAGCATTTTCACAAGTGTACAAACAGTAGGCTAGGCGGAGGAGTAGACAAAATTGTACACTCTTACATACAGTATGTAAGAGTATGTACGCATAAATATGTTGATTCAAAATAACATGCAATATGTAAAATAATGGTAAATTTATAATGTACCCATGATATAATATTCATTTTCGTAACCCAGTAAAATCAACATTTTTTGTACACTTTCAGAGGGGAGGGAGGATATACCAAAAGGAATACTGTTTGTACATTTGTGAAAATGTTGATAAGTGTTAATGACTCCTAAGTTGAGAACTCTTTACAGTGCTTAAGAAATTTGGAATTTACATTTCCATCTTGCAAATTTTGTGGATTCTATAGCTGTTTTATATTCATTTGTAGGTAACTGGAGGAAATAAAGGAATTGGTTTTGCAATTGTGAGGGCGCTTTGCAAAGAACTAAAGGATGGTATCGTGTACCTGACTGCAAGAAATGAAGAACGAGGTAAAGCTGCTGTAGAAGAACTTAAAAAGGAAGGTCTGCAACCTCGCTTCCATCAACTAGACATTGATTCGCTGGAGAGCATCGACAGACTGAAGGAGTTTCTGAAATCCACTCACGGTGGCCTAGATATTCTGGTCAATAATGCAGGAATAGCATTCAAGGTATAAATCACTAGCAACTTCACTTTTTCTACTTAAAAAACTGGTGGTTTTGTGGGTCTTGTCTCAACTCGCTTGTTATTAATATTTACATTTTTTAATACAGCGCCACCAATGAGCAATTTAATTTGAAGTTACCGTAATTGTCTATAGGAATAAATATTTTTCAAATGTTTTTTTTTTTTTAATAAAAAGAGCACTGAGCGTATGTAAAATGGATGGTGTACTATTCGCGGAGTATATCAATATTCCATCCAGTGGCATATCGAGGGGCTT
>NW_022728125.1:49715-54605 GCF_011630105.1 Anneissia japonica | reverse complement strand
GAGCGTCGGAGCGTCGAATCACTACGGAAGGCCCTATTGCGTGCTGTGCACCATAAACAACGTGTGCCAGAGATGCATCGATCCGCTGGGAAGCAAGAAGGTCGATCTCGTCGAGTACGCAACTTCGTTCTCTTTTCGATTCGTCGACGTCAAACCCGAATACCAGGTCGAGTGTCGTCTGACTTTAGCCGAGACCGGCACGCAGTTCGCATATCGCTACGTCAACGTGGACGTCATCTTGCCGAAACTCAGATGGGTCCAAGTCGAGGAATCGAATCTCCACAGGATCGATTTCAGCGTTCTCTCGTGATTTATTTCTATGTTGTTGTTATTTCAAAAGATTCAGCCATACACACTCACACACTTTGAAATCGATGTTAAACATGATTGTAAATAAAGATTCGAAAAACGTAATTTATTGTTACCAAGAGTATTAATTTTATTGTCTGTTATTGATTCTAAATCTACGTAAGAAAAAATACTGTGTATATTTATCTATCTATCTACCGACCTATCTACCTAAAAAAAGGAAAGAGGGAGAAAGTTTAACGTCTGAAGTTGTGACCGTATAATATCAGAGCATACTTGCAGCCTCTCCGACCTCCCCGATCGAAAGCGGCCAGTTTAGCTATCCGATCGAGATAATTCTCTTCCCGTTCCTTTAGGGCCGCATGCAACTTACCAGTGTCTCTTCTCAATTTTGATTCCTTTTCTTTAAGGAAAGATATCTGCGTTCGAAGATTTTCGATATCGTCCGAGTGGCTCGCCTTCGCCGTTGCAAGTTTCGTTTCAGCGTCCGATTTCTCCCTCTCGAGATCGTCACGAAGCGATCCGAGTTCCTTGGCGTGGGATTCGTGAGATTCGTCTCGTGCCTTTTCCAATTCTTCGACCCATTGCTTCCACTGCGGGATCTCCTTCTCGATGTTTTCGTGGTTCGCCTTCAGCCTGATCTCGGCTTCCTTGGCGGCCGCCAGATCGCGAGACGTCCGTCGCAGTTCGTCTTTCGTCTTTTCTAGAATGACGGAAAGTTCGGTACTCCGGTCGTCCGCGCATTCTTCGCGCGCTCTCGAGAGGTCCGTTTGCAATGCGGCTATATCGTCTTTGAGAGCGGTCGCCTCGCGTCCCTTGTTAGCGACCTGCACCCCCAACCATTTTATTTTCCGTCCGTCAAGTTCCTTCCCTTCTTTGAGGACGGCGATCTCGACTTCGAGACCGGCCGCCTCTCGAATCTTCTTCGCGATCGTAGCGTCCAACTCTTTCATCCTCTTCACGTTTCTTTCAATCTCTTCTTTGTAGGCCGTCATTTGATCGTCAATCTCACTTTCGTTCCGTTTCATTTTCTCTTCCAGGGTGTCGATCTCGTTCCGCAAATCGATAGCCGAGCGATCTTTATCGGAAAGCTGCTTTTCCATCCTCCTACTCTCCTTTTCGTTATCATCTGTCAGGGCGGTTAATTTCTTGACATCCTTGATCAGCAAAGACTCCTTTCGGGTGGCCTCGGCCAGCTTTTCCTTAAAATCGGCAATCTCCGTCCGGAGAATATCGGTCCTGTCTGTGTGATCGGCCTTGGCCGTTTCCAGATCTGAGATCGCCTTCGCCTTGTCGGACTCGGCGGAAGAACAAAACTCGCGAAGGTTCGCTTCGTGATTCTTCTCCGTTACGTTCAACCACTCCTTCAGACTCTCGACCTCCCTCTCGCTCTCTTCCAACTTCTTCGCCGACCGTCGTTCCCTGTCTTTGGCAGTCTCCAATTCGCGAGTCGCCAGTCGCAGATCCTCTTTGATCATTTCGAGAATTGCCGAACGTCAGGCGTCGCCGTCGCTGCGTTCCTTGGAAGCCGTTGCCACCTTTTCCCTTTCGGCACGAAGTTCGTCACTGAGGGAGGCGATCTCCTTGTTCGCATTGGCAGTCGAGCGACCTTTGTCATCCAACCGTTCCTTCAGACTCTCCACCTGCTTCTCGGTCTCTTCCAGCTTCGTCGCCGACCGTCGTTGGAGGTCTTTTGCAGCTGCCGCTTCCCGGTTCGCATGTCGCAATTCGTCTTTTATCTTCTCGAGCGTCACCGAACTTCGGGCGTCGTCGTCGCTGCGTTCCTTCACGGCTGTTGCCACCTTGTCCTTTTCGGCAGCAAGTTCGTCCCTGAGAGCGGCGATTTCCTTCTTCAAGTTGGTCGTCGCTCGATCTTTGTCCGAAATCAGTCTGTCTCTGTCGCAGAGCGTCCGTTTTGACGCGCGAAGTTCGTCGTCGATACTTTCGATCTTCCTGGCGTTCGCTTCCACCTCCTCCTTGAGGTTCCTGTTCTCTCGAAAAACCTCCGAATGACGCGTTTGTTCCTTTTTCAGGTCCTCGATCGCACTCTTCAATCGCATAACCGTCTTCCGTTCCTCCTCCAGATCGGATTGCGCTCGCCGGAACTCCTCCTTCTCTCCGATGTTCACTTCCATTTCGTACAACGACTCCTCGGGTTGCCGTCTTAACAGTTCTCGCTGCAATTCGACGTTCTTGTCGGCCATGGATTGCGCGTGCTCGTCTGCCTTTTTCGCGGCCGCCTCTACAATCCGTCTGCTTTTCACTTCCTAGTCGTATCGCTTGCAAGCCGTTTTCAGGTTTTCTTCCAAGACATCCACCCGCTTTTCGTACATGGACATCGCTGTCTTGGCGAGCGTCGACTCTTTCTTCAGCACGCTGATTTTGTCGTCTTTCTCTTCCAACTCCTCTTTCATGTCGGCGTGCGATCTCTCCCGGTCTTTCAGTTTGCGGACGGCTTCCTGCAGCTTTTGCTGCAGCTCGCTGCCGCTCTCTTCCTGTGGCGGCTGCTTCGACTTTCTCCTCGCGGCTTTCAGATCCGATTCCAAGCGAACCACGTCTAGATCCCTTTCCTTCAGGGCATCCGTCTTTGAAGCGAGTTCTGTCTTGAGACGTTCGACCTCTTCCTCCGCGATGCTGCGAACGTCAGACGATTCTCTCAACGCGGACATCTTCGCCTCGTGTATTTCGTCTTTTAATTTCTGTATAACGACTCTGGCTTCGGTCAGTTTTAGTTCCTTTTCCGCAAGTTTGTCCTGCACCTCGTTCAGCTTCTGGTTGCCCAGTTCCAACGTACGTTCGTTCTCCATCGCCGATTCTTGACGGTGCGCATCGAGATCTTCCAGTGAGACGGACTTGGGAGTCGCCGGCGTCGAAGACGACGTGGGTCTCGAGTACGTCTCCGGTTCGTCTGGAACTCGTCGACCGTCTTGAGACGGATCCCACTCCAGATCGTCGTTTTCGTTTTCCCGAAGAAATCCAGAAGTGTACTGCTTCCAGTTCGCGTCCACCTACCTCACGTTTGGCGTCAATAGCGAACTTTCCTCGTCCACGTAAGGTGGAATATCTCCCGTCGGCGTCGCTGCCCCGTCGTCATCGTAGGCGTCGTCGTCCTCGTTGGCGGCTTCTCTTTCGATTGTTTCATCCATGTCGCGATAGTCCTGCGAATTGAAGTCGTACGGGAGATTAGATGGAGGGCCTTTGCGGTCGCCCACTCTCCTTCCAGTTCCCGTCGTTTCCTCAGGTTCAGTGATCACGGGAAGGTCGCCGAGGGCTTCGGAATCCAACACGGATTCCGCATACTGTTGCTCCCGTTGCTGCGGTGCACGCTCCGCAGGTAACGTCGGGACCTCCAACTCCTCCGTAGTCGTCGGTGGCGTGACGAAGGCATTCTCTTCTTCTCCGTCGTCGTACCGTTCCAAAGTGTCGAAGAGCTCGTCGGCGGCGCCGGAATCTCCTCGATCGTCGGACGTCGACGGACGCTCGTCTGGACGCGACCGGCTTGGAACCCTCTCTTCTAACCGAAGAAATTTCGATAGCTGGCTTCCGAAAGATCGTACCGACATCTCTCGGCCGCTTCCACGCTTTTAGTCGGCGCGTCCAACGCTATCGACGCACCCATCATACGTGTGGAAGGGAACTTGCAGAGGACGTTCAGCAAAATTGCCGAGACGTTCGCTTCGTAATGACAGCAGTCCTGTCTCGGTGGGTCGTCTCCCGTCGGTGTCCCGAAAGGGGGCAGTTGCGACCGGAATTCCTCCAGTTCGTCAACGACGCTCCTTACGAGATTGTCGTCTCTCAATCTGTCTTTGAGGAAATCGCGTTCTTGTACGTAAGAAACGACGGATCCGAACAGTCGGTCGAAATCCACGTCTAACGCCACCTTCTCGAAACTCGCGAACTCCGACTCTATCACCTCCGCCGTCTTCTTCAGCCACGCGACGCTCGCTCTATCTTCCTTCATTCCGATGTTCAGGTATTGCGCGTGTCCCGCGACGAGCAGATTGTCCTCCCAAACTCGTTCGGCGTTGACAATCTCGGCTTCGATCCTTTCGTCGCTCCATTGTTCGACGATCTCCTTGCTGCGTCCGAAGAGGAGAGTCCACGTGCATGGTCGCAGAGGGAGGTCCTCGGCGGCGAGGTGGTGCACGACGCGCCCGTACACGAGACAGGTCAAGACGAGATGCAACGCCGGACTCCTAAACTCGATATCGGCCACGTACCGCAAGAGCCGGTACGTGGTTCCGATCTCGACGTTCTTCACGAAAAAACAAGCACGTACGAGCTTTTCGAAGTCTTCGTCGTCGAGACCGGTATCCTTCTTCAACATCAACTTTCGCGTCGAGTCGTTGTCGCGGGAACTCGTGAACAGCTTTCGACAGAACTCCTTCGCCGTCAACCTCGTGTCCGGATAGTATTTGCCGAATTGCATGTATGACTTGGTATCGCCGATGTAAGGAAAGGGCGACTCGATGCCGGGCACGGCTATCATCTTCTTGAGATCGCGCGCGTACGCGATCTTGTTCTGTATCAGCTTGCCTTCCTTGAAGGTGAAGAGCTTTCTCTCTTTCTTCGAGTTCAGAA
>NW_022728125.1:48408-49700 GCF_011630105.1 Anneissia japonica | reverse complement strand
AGCTACCGCCGAGAAACAGACAGTCGCACATGGTTCTCACGCTCTCTTTCATCTCGCTGTACTCGTTCGTCTCGAGAATCTTCGCCAGCAGGGAGAGCAGACTGCACAGGCATTCGAACAAACTTTTGAGATCGCACGCGCCGTCCGGGTTCCCTTGGTCGGTCTCCATGTTGCCGCACACGGTTCCGGAGACGAAGGCGTCGACGAATCGACGTTCGAATCCGTTTACGCGCACAAGCTGAGGGGACAGACCCATCATCGAACCCGACGGTGCGTATCCGGATCTGTACGACGTGGAAACCATGCGCATCAACCCGTATTAGTGAGTTCGGGGTCGGCCAGCTGCGCGTGAACGCGCCTCTCGTAATTGTCGTCCATGCGAGATTGCTTGGCGTTCGCCTTTTCCGTCGGCGCCTTTCTCTTCTTCTCTCGGGATCTCGCCGATCGTTCGCCGGCTGTCGAGGTAGAAGTGCCGGCGAGACCGGGAACTCTAGTTGCCATTACAGTTTGTTTTATTTTTTTTAACAACACCGACGATTTTGCGGCTCGTCCTTGTCATTAATGACAACCTGCGTTCGGCCGGGCAACCCAAGATGTCTTGGCGTTCGTCGGCTAGCAAACGCATCCGCCTCACCTCTTGGTACGTGGAACTGGAGACGGTTAGAAGATCGTCCAAGAAAAACGGAACCTGATTCGGTTATTCCGGCGCCACGGGGAATATCGGAGGACGAGGCCGCCGCCGCCGCTTCCGCAGCTGCAGCTGCAGCAGCATCTTCGCGAATGCACACGAATGACAATTTGACAAAAAGAAAGAAACAGAGACGAAAAGTTAAAGTTTTTAACGATTTAATTGTTTCATCCGAAACCTGCACACCTTCTCGCCCATCATCCGTTGCAGCAGACTCGAACATTCCGTCAGACGGGACGTGCTCACCTCGAATATCCGAGGCAGCAGCCGGTCTCCGGGAAGTGGTCTCAGCCGATGGTACCTAGGCAGTAGCACGACGGAGTTCTCAAAGCGAACGCCGTACACGGTCCTCTTGAGCAGGTACAAAGTACTTTCGTCCGAGTTCGATAGCAAGAAATGCTTCTTCGATTCAGTTTGTCGGAATAGCAGAGCAGAATCGTCATCAGGTCGCACACGAACTGCTTGACGTCATCCAGAAACGATTCGTCGATCGCAGCACCCTCGTCCGGTAACCTTTCGGAAGAGACGTGCACCAGAAACGATTCCCTCAGAGCTTGCATCAACTTTGTCTCCCTCTTCAACTTTCCCACGACGATGTCCCGTC
>NW_022728125.1:35849-48383 GCF_011630105.1 Anneissia japonica | reverse complement strand
CTCACGTCGCTTTTCTCGGTTCGTGAGATTTCTCAACACCCTGTCAACCGCGTCCGCGAAACGTGCCATGGCGCCGTCCCTACTCCGCGTCCTGGAGGCGTCTCGTCTCTGTCCCACGAACAGCGGCATGTCGCGTCCCACAACCTCCGGTTCGTAATCGTTCAAGTAGAACTCATTGCCGGTAAACGAACATCTTCTGACGTTGTGGTCCAGATGTTGGATCGCGCAAATTCGTTCGTCGGCTGCGCAGACGTGGACCCGGAGAGACTTTTCGCATACGAAGTGTGTACCGTCCTGCAGCGGTTCCGCGAATCCGCACGCATTCGGCACGCATTCGTGAAGTTCGTCGACGTGGTAGATGTTGTACCGTTTCGCTCTCACGTACGCGTTGAGCGCTGCCGCAGCCATCTTTCGCATTATTTCTCTAAATTCCTTTTTTTAAATATGTTTTCAGGCTTCCAGAGGAACTGGATGCGACCTTGGTTGGATGGACGAATACCCTTGGATGAAGCAAGCGGCGATGATATTCGGTTCTGCTCACGTCGTCGATGACCTCCAGCGAGCACTGGTCCCAGGAACTGGTGACGATCAAACACGAGGGACGACCTCTCGTAAAGTACATAACGCAATCGTACCTGTGCGACGCCTGCTTCGAGAGAGGCGTCCGCAAGGTGTGTCCCCACCGGAGGCACCTGGTGCCGGAACACATAGACGGTAGCGAGGGGAACGTGGTGCAGCAGATGATGAATCTGATTGCGAGCGGATGCTACGAGCTGGAATGCATGGGCATTCCCGTCTGCTCGCCTTCGTCGCTCGCAGAACGTCTTTTCTCAGGAAGGTTGTTCTCCCGGCTGTTCGACGAAGAACGGAGATCCGGCAGGAGATCCGGATTCGCATCCGGTCTGCTGATCGCCGTGGATCCCACGCCGTCGGACGTGTCCGGCATAGGTCTTGTCGCAGGGGCGATGACGTCGGACGGCAATCTCAGACAGGTGAGCCTCACGGGCGGTATCTTGCAAACCCTGCTTCTCTTCTCCGTTATCCTTCTCAGCGCGTACGTCGCGTGGTTTCGCGGACCTCGGCAGATCGCGGTGCCCCGTTCGCCGGCGTCCGCGTTTGTCACCCGCGTCTGAAGGACGGACACGGCCACGGCCATGGGCAAACCTCCGATCGAGTTCCACAGCGGCTGATCGTAGCTGTTGGTAAGCAGCTGGTCCGCGAGGTTCTTCGCGCTATCTATTATCCAGTGTCTTTCCTCCGGTTCCGAATTCCTGTACTCGGTTTCCACGCCGGGCACGTACACGAGGTTGGCAAGCTCGAACGACATGAGCACCGTCTTTTCCAGGTTGGCGATCTCCTCGAGCCGACCGATCTCCGGCGAGGTGGCGGCCCCGATGGCGGTCAGGGCGTGAATCAGAACCGATCTGCTCGCTCTGAATTCCGTCATGTCCTCCACGGTTGCGTTCGCGTCCATAAAGTTGTCTCTGCCGCAGGTTCTCGTAACGAGCTCGCCGTGCGACAAACCCGATGCGTTTATCTCGGCCGTTATCGCCTTGGCGTCGGTCTCCCTCTTCCATCGGACGAAGAGGTCTTTGCGTTCTCGCAAGAAATCCAGGTCGCACTCCACAGGATGGAAAGCTCTCCTCAACATGTTTTAACGCGAATTAGTTAAAAACCAGAGAAGTTGCTCCGTTTTTATTAACACCGTTTTCTTGTCTCTTTCGCAGATTCTAGCTCTGAAGCACGTGGTCGCCACAGTCGACCGTATGGATTCCTTGTTCACAGTCGACCGTATGGATTCCTTGTTGGTCGTGCACGCAGACCTCGTCGTCGACACCGTGAACGAAGTCCTGTCCACGTACCGAACGCTGATCAGCTGGCCCGTTCGCGTGTACGTCGAACGGAACACTTCGCACGCCCACGCTGCGAAGATGGCAAAGCAGGTGACGGATCGGTTCGCCGGCACGTCCGTCGACGTCTCGTTCGAGAAGGAGACGAGGCATGACGGCGCCAGGTGCGTCGGACTGTGGACGAGGGACAAGGGCAATCTAGTGCCCCTCTCTCAGATGCTGCTGGAAAACGATCGGGTCGCGTTCTC
Source organism: Anneissia japonica (assembly GCF_011630105.1). Taxonomy (NCBI): domain Eukaryota; kingdom Metazoa; phylum Echinodermata; class Crinoidea; order Comatulida; family Comatulidae; genus Anneissia; species Anneissia japonica. The sequence continues at coordinate 46,285 of NW_022728125.1, read as the reverse complement.
CGAAGATATCGACGTCGCCTCGATGGATACTTTGCACGATCAGCTACGAAACTTCAGACGACTCGTGCGGTCCGACGGAAAGATAACGGTCACAGGAAAATCTGTCGGAGTGCGCGACGACCTCGCCATGACGTTCATCCTCTGGTTGGCTTGGACTTGTTTCTTTCGATCTTGATTATTATGTTTAAAAGAAATAAAATTTTAGAATAGAATATGTGGTTTCTCAAGTGTTCTTTCTTATGTTTTCGTAAGTGTCCTACACCGCTTCCTAGTCGAACGTAGGCACACGCAACACGTCGTGATACGACATGCGCACATCTCGCACGCAATCAGGTGACCGCACGGCTGGGCTAGGACGCTGGCAGGAGCGTCGAAACATATCGTGCAAGGAAAGAGTGGTGGCAGAACGAAGTATTCGCACTCGCTTTCCTTGCGGTTGGGCAAAAAATATTTGCTAAAGGCCAGGATTCTCTTTCCAGCCATCATCTACTCTCTCGACATGATACGAATGGAAATGAAAAGAGACGATTAACATTTTTTATTGTTTTTAAAATCTTTATTTATAAAAAAACAAACGATAACAACTGTTCAACCTCTCCCGGACATCGATAACGAACCTTCCCATATCAACTCCTCTATTTGCTCATCCAATCCGGACAACGTGGAAGCCAGTCGCTCCGTCTCGGCTATCGTCATAGCGAGTTCCTGTCTGATGATTCGATTGCTTTCGGATATCGACTCGAGATGGGCTCTCATGCGTGCGATCTCTATGTCGCGTTCGGCAACGGCCGCATCCAGACGGCCGGTGTGATAAGTTGGCTTTTCGGCTTTGAGCATTTTTCGTCTTTCGTCTAACCGGCAGTTTCAAAATAAAATGTAATTTTGGTAATCGATCGGCTTTTATGAGTTAGGCGCTTGGTTGTCTTCGTCGTCGTCGCGGAAGAACAAGTGCGATAAGATTCCTGTGAAGAACGCGATCGAACAGGCGACGTTGAAAAGAGATCTTCTTGTTTGCGGATTTCGGTTGGTGGACGTGTGCGGCCATTCCCGTAGTCGCGGCGAGTCCCTCCAGTTTCGTGAGATCGATCTCGGTCCTGCCGTCCGTGACCAACGTTCCTCCGAACATGTCGTCGTCTATCATGACCGGTTCGACGCTCCGACAGTGCAAACCCGGAGGTAACGAACCGACGAACGATCTCCACGCGTCCATCAAGAAACTTTAGCTACCCTGATAGGTAACTCGTATTCCGAATCTCCCGATATCACGTTCGTTCAGATAGATTTGCCGGATGCCAACACGACGAGGTCGCCCGTGGCCAATAACGCACGACGCGGCGCGTACGTCTTGCCCTGGTGTTGAAAAACTATGGATAGTAGTGTGAAAAGAATCACCGCGGAAAGCGAAACGTTCATCTCGGACGTGCACACGTTAAGCGAACGCGACGCTAATGTTCCTCGACTCGAGGGAGTACGTTCGCCACGTGGCGAACAGGCGCGACGCTTGCATGCGTAGGGTGAACGAGGAATTCAAGAATGCCGAACTCTATCTCCTGGACGAGGAGCAATGTCGACGAGTTAGGAAGACCTTCGACGAACTTCCGATGTGCATGTGCATCCTGACTAGATTGAGCAAGGCGATATCGGTGCGAGCCATGTTCGAGCACGGTATGCGCTCGAACGTGGGCACCGTCGTGCACGGAGAGTCGACTGTGGAGATGCCCTGGCCGTCGGAGGACGTGGTCGCCGCGTTCTGCGAACGATACGAAGCGCACCTCGACCGGTTCGTTCGCGACGTCATCAGATCAGTGTGGATATACGGGTTCGTCGCGACTGCGTGTCGCGACGGAATCCCGGTCGCGGTGGACTTGGACGAATGTCTGGTGTTCAGAAATCGGGAAGGCGTCCTCCACGTCCGAGGAAGCGCTCGCCGTCACGATCGTACATAGTCCGAGCGTCGACGGTCGACTTCGAAGCGCCGTGTCCTACCTGGCCGTCTGTCACGAGAACGTCAGGGCGCTGACCGACTACAACCTGGCCGCAGTCCGAAACTCTGCCGTGAACTTCATCGTGACCGGTTCCAGGGACGAGCGAAAGAATCCGGACGTCGACTACGAAGAGGACGAAGATCGCGTGACGGGTGCGGCTGTCAAAAATCTCGTCCACGCGAGAACGATCGGAGTTCCGCGAGCGGCTTCCCTACTTAGCGATGCGGGAAAGGCCGCCGTCGTGGACAAGGAACAGAAGCTGCTCGCCGACCTTGCGCGGTGCCGGAGGGAGAAGGAGAATCTGAGGAGCAGCTTGGCAGCTCGGAGGCACGGAGGGATGCACGGTCTTCCCGACGTCGCCACGGAGGACGTGGGAGACGAGAGGAGCATGCTGGCGTGCGAGTTTAACGCGAAGTCTTACTCCGGAGTCGAACAGGCGACCCACGCGCTCGACGTACTCGTCAGGAACGTCCTGCTCGGTTCCGTCCCCGCCGACGTCGCAAACACGCATTCGGCTACTTCCTCGACCGCGATATTGGCCAAGACTCTACACCAAGTAGTGGACGCGTGTTCGAAATCGTGGCAGGAATTCCTGACGACCGTGGTACTCGCGCAGTGGACGAAGGAGACCGGCATACCGTTGAAACCCTGGGTCAAGAGAGGAATTCGTGCGGTAGGCGCTATCTCGCCGAGATGCTGGACGTTCCGGAGTACGTTTTCTGTCGCGAGAAAGACTTTGTGCAAAATTAGTAAAATAAATTATATTCCAAAAAATAAATCACGAAATCTCTTGTATTTTTCTATTGTTAGTATGTGTACGAGGCCGGTGTAGATTCGACTTTTCTGGACTTAGAAAAAATTTGAAGAGTCTGGACTTAGAACAAATTTCGACTTTTCTGGACTTAGAAAAACTTTGAAAAGTCTGGACTTAGAAAAAATTTCGACTTTTCTGGACTTATACAACTTTTCGGAAATTACACCGTCGTGTACCTGACTTGCAGAAGGACGTAGCCAACACATCGAAGGTGCGAATTGAAGAAGTCTTGGACGCGTCCGCGATTCTCAGACGGACGTCGAGTACACGGACGCCTCCTCGGATCTCCTACCGACGTCGAGTAGGTGGACGTGTCCGCGATTCTCAGACGGACTTCGAGTACACAAACGCGTCCGCGATTCTCAAGCGGACTTTGAAAACACGGACGCCTCCTCCGATCTCCTACCGACGTCGAGTACGCGGATGGGTCCGCGAATCTCATACGGACGTCGAGTACGCGGACGCGTCCTCGATTCTTAAACGGACGTCGAGTACACGGACGCGTCCGCGATTCTCAGACTGACTTCAAGTACACGGACGCCTCAGCGGATCTCCTACCGACGACGAATACGCGGACGCGTCCTCGATTCTCAGACAGACGTCGAGTACACGGACGCGTCTCTATTTCAACTTTTTCTGAACAATTTTTTTTCTGAAACTGGAAATAATTTGTGTCCGCAGCCCGACGACGAACGTGGAGTACGCGGACGTCGAGTAGACGGACGCGGAGTACACGGACGGACGTCGAGTAGACGGAAGTGGAGTACACGGAAGGTCGTCGAGTACACGGACGAATGTCGAGTACAAACTCGCGTCCGCGTCCCGCCGACAAACCTCGAGTACGCGGACGTACACGGACGGATGTCGAGTACACAATCGAGTCCGCAACTCGCCGACCGACCTAGAGTACGCGAACGTGGAGTAGACGGACGTAGAGTAGACGGACGGAAATCGAGTACACACTCGCGTCTTCGATCCGCCGACCGACCTCCAGTACGCGGACGTCGAGTAGACGGACCTGGAGGAGACAGACGGATGTCTAGTACACACTCGCGTCCGCGACCCGCCGACCGACCTCGAGGACGCGGCCGTCGAGTAGACGGTCGTTGAGTACACAGACGGACGTGGAGTACGCGGACGTGGAGTACGCGGACGGATGTCGAGTACACCGATGTGTCCTCGACTCGACTACCGTCGTCGCGTACGTCGTTTCAAATTTCATTTCTCTATTTCAAATTTGGAAAAATTTTCTTAAACTTGAAATAATTTTAGTCCGCGACCCGACGACGGATCTCGAATACGCGGACGTGGAGTACACGGACGGAATTCAAGTAGACGGACATGGAGTAGACGCTCGCGTCGGCGACCTTCCGACCGACCTCGTGTCGAGTAGACGGACGTCGAGTACATGGGCTATTTCAAATTTGAAAACAATTTTTTGAAACTGGAAATAATTTGTGTCCGCGACCCGCCGACCGACCTCGTGTACGAGGACGTCGAGTACGCGGACGTCGAGTAGACGGACATCGAGTACATGGACTATTTCAAATTTGAAAAAAAATTTCTGAAACTGGAAATAATTTGTGTCCGCGACCCGTCGACGGACGTCGAGTACGCGGACGTGGATTACACGGACGGACGTCGAGTACACACTCGCGTCCGCGTACCGCCAACCAACCTCGTGTACGCGGACGTCGAGTACGCGGACAACGAGTAGGCGGACGTCGAATACACGGACGTGGAGTACACGGACGGATGTCGAGTACACACTCGCGTCCGCGACTCGCCGACAAACCTCGAGTACACGGACTGATGTCGAGTACACTCGCGTCCGCGACTCGCCGACAGACCTCGAGTACACGGACGGATGTCGAGTACACTGGCGTCCGCGACCCGCCGACCGACCTCGTGTACACGGACGTCGAGTGCGCGGACGTGGAGTACACGGACGGACGTCGAGTAGACGGACGTGGAGTACACGGATTTTTAGAAAAATCTGGACTTAGAAATTTTTTTCTTAAAGCTGGACTTAGAAAATATTTTGAGATTTCTGGACTTAGAAAAATTTTCGACTTTTCTGGACTTGGAAAATATTTCGACTTTTCTGGACTTAGAAAAAATGTCGACTTCTCTGGAAATTTTCGACTTTTCTGGCTGTCGTATCTTCTCTGATGTCGAGTACACACGGTCGGTCGAGTACACACTCGCGTCCGCGACTCGCCGACCGACCTCGAGTACGCAGACGTCGTACACGGACGGATATCTAGTAGACGGAAGTGGAATAGACGGACGAACGTCGAGTAGACTTACTTGGAGTACACGGATGGATGTCGAGTACACACTCGCGTCCTCGATCAACAACGAACGTCGAGTACACGGAGGTGTTCGCTACTCACCGAAGGACTTGGAGTATACGGGCTTGTCCGCGATTCTCCAAAGGACGTCGAGTACACGGACGTATCCGCAACCCGCCAAAGAATATAGACCGACCTCTCGGGTACACCGATGGAGTACGCACAACTCGTGACCGTGTCCTCCGTCCGGTTCACAGGTTCGGCCTCTCTGGACTTAGAAAAATTTCTGAAAGCTGGACTTTAAAAAAATTTCTGAAAGCTAGACTTGAAAAAAATTTCGACATTTCTGGACTTTCAAATTTCTGGATTTAAAAAAATTTTCAAAAGCTGGATTTAGAAAAAATTCAGAAAAATTGAAAATCAGAAAAAATGTGTCCGCGTCTCGACGAAGGACGTCGAGTACACCGACGAGTGTGCGACTCGACGACGGACGTCGAGTGTCCGCGAACCTCGACTGTTGAATAGACCGACGTGGAGTACACGGACGTTCGTTGACTGCACGCTCGTGACCGCGACCCGCCGACCGACGTCGAGTACACGGACGTGTCCGTGATCCCCAACGAACGTTGAGTACAAAGAAGTGTTCGAGACGCGCTCACGACTCTGAAACCGTCGTGCGCGTACACCCTTCTTGGTGACCGACGTCGCGTACGCCGTCGTGTACACGGACAGAGGTCCCCTACACCGTCGTGCGGATCGAAGACTGTGGGGTTTGGAGGGACTTATCAGCCGACAATGTGGTAGTGTTTGTGATGTATTTTTTACTAAAATAAAATAAGAGAAAATTGACACAAATTTAATTTTTTTTTCAAATTTTATTTCGTCTCATTCACTGTTCGTTTTCTTCCGGTTGCTTCTTCGAAGAGGTAAGCGTCCACCCGCCATCGTCGGGTCGCCGTCTCTTGCGTAGCGGTAGTCCGTTTTCCACAGGGAACCTCTCGTTATGTCGAAGTGCGCCCTCCCGATTAAGGTCTTGCAATCCCGCAAACTCTTTTTGCGCACGAACGATATCCATCCTCGATGTTGACGAGTGCCGTCTCCCCCTATCTTCCAGGACGTTCTCACGTACTGCACGCGGAAAATTTCTCTGGCCACCTCGTCCGTGATCAGCGTTTCCAAAAACTCCACTTCCCGGTATTTAGCGTCGTCTAACGTGAAACACCAATGCAGGCTTTTCGCTTCCGCAACCGATCCGACCTCCGCGTTGGAAGACATGGTGTCTGAGTGAAGACAAATGCCTCGTTGGGCGTGTATATATCTTCGAAAGTAAAGATATTTTTTGACTTTGACGATAGCAGACAAGGAGAAGAGATGGATCCGCCGTCGAGCAATTACCTGATAATCGGAAGGGACGAATCTTGGGAACGGGAGATCTTTACGTTGGTGAAGAAGAAGAACCCCAATGCGAAGGTGACGTGTCGGCAATACGTTCCCGTCGAATCCGAATTATCCAAGACGGTCGCCGACGACGAATCGAGGGTTGTCGGCGGTCGAGAGGAGAGGACGATGCCCGGGTTGAAGAAGGAGGAGCCGGTACACGTTAATTTTTAGATTTTGATAAGAGTCTGTCCAGCTTCGTGGTGACCGGAGCGACGTCACTTACACGAAATGTCGCTCCTGTATAGATCCATTTTGATTTGAGTATTAAAGCATAAAAGGCCAAATGATTAAAAATAGTCTATGTCTGTCTCTTATACACATCTAGATGTGGATAAGAGAAGACTGTCAGACTGGAACGGTTTGTAAAGGCTGCGAGCGGTCTGCGTGTGATCGAACGTCAGATTAAATTTCTGGTATCGACACTCTACCTAGAAGGTCGAGAGCTGGTCTATATGTATCCACTAGAAGAATTACATTTAGAATTTCAACAGATATCGGAGTCGTGCATCGACCTCGTTGACAAATTTGTAACAAAAGGAATGGCAGAAGTCGACGTCGCCGGTTGGCAGTGTTCCACAAACGTAACCGACGACGAATTCAATGCGATGCTTTGCACCGATCTAACGATGGCCGATCGAAATCTCCACCGTTACGCCTTAAACCACATGGTGTCTGTTGCGGATAAGGACTCCGAGTTGGATTATGTGGCCGTGTTACTGGAACACTCGAAGGTCTTTACAGTTCTGCTGCACGAACTGCAGACGTACACCCGCACACCCAGTACACCCGCGCAGACCGAGCCGTGCCGTAAAGAAGTGGTGATTGATCTTTCCACTTGCAAGCAGTTTCACTCTCGTCTCGCAAACGTTAGATTAATTTTAGCCGGAATTCAGGGTCTGTTCTGGAGTGATTGCAAGTTTTCCGACTGCAGATGATAAAGTACGAGCTGAATGCCCAAGTCATGCTACTCGAAAGCCATTTCTCGAAATTACAAAATTGGGAAACGCATTCGCAATCTGGCGTCGACGTTTTAGAATCGGCATTACGTATGGTGGACGTACAACACTTCGTTGAGACAGCTGAAAAATATAAAAGGGAAATGGATGCAATGTTTTCGCTCCTGGATTCATGCCCACTGGAAGACGGAATAAACGAGCTAGCTAGGGCCATTGTCGGTCTATTTTCACCTTTGGCAGAGTTAAGTACTCTCACCGAAAATGTCATTTGATTCAACAATAAACAAAGAATTGACACATTATATGTTTGTTTGTTTAATTTTATTTTTACTACTAGGATTTTGCAAAGCAGACATATTTCTTTCTTATGCACTAGATTACAATCATGGATTTTCGTAACTCTCATGTCATTTTCATAAGTGTTAATTTAGAGAAATGTAAAATAAAGTTACACTGTTCTCGTTGCCTTTTTTATAACTAGTAAAACTCATCGTATAGAATCTACATGATGCAAAAAGAAAAATATTATTTTGTTTTTATTTTCTTTATTAACACTTGAAAATTACAGTTCCTTCGTCGAGTTTATCCTTCCTGAGACGTTCGACGATCGGAGTTCTGCACATGGAACACGTCGTCGTACGACTTGCGCACATAGCGCACGAGATCGTGTGCCCGCAAGGTTTCGTAACGACGGCTACGGGAGCATCGTAACATATAGCGCATGTTTCTTCTTCCGACCATTTCTTCTCAGGTATACCGAGTATGTCGTTCATCTTTGTTGTTAACGTTCTTTCTTTTTGGCAGACTTTCCCGACGCTTGTCTCGCAGGATTCGAATGCAATTTCGTACTCCCTTATTCTTTTCGAACGCTCTTCTTCCGTGTCCGGTTTCTTGCAACCGATGTAGTACAGCGTCCGCAAGTGCCTATGGAGTTCTTCAAATTCGGTTAACAAGCACTTCACGGAAGGCTTAACTTCGTCGATGCGGTGGTCCGATACTTTTTGCCTGAACTCGTCGCATTTATCGCTGACCGCTTCAATTCGAAGTTTCACGTAATCGATACCAGGAACCAAATCCTTGATCGACAACTTCATAATGAATGTGAATATGTAACGATTTTAACTGTTAATGGTTCTGCAAAAGCAAATGCGAGAATATCAAACTGTTATGCGACTTTTATCACGTTTGAAAACAAAAACACAAAGTCGTCATCTATTTTCAGCGCTTACGTCATCGGAATTGGAAAACGGTGATTGGCTTGCACGTACAGCATCAAATTGCAGGAAGCAGGAAGTGCAAGGAAAACGTCATTCACGAACACGCACACGTCATCAATACATTTCCTTCCCCCGACAAGTACGGAGTTACCGAAAGCGTGCTGGCAGAGCAACGAGAGATGAACGCGGTCGAAGTCCTCCTACCAGTTTCGGTGACGCTGAACGTTATGGTTTTCCTCCACCACGCATTACCCATAATCGTGAACAAATTACACGGAGCGTGGAAGAACGAGCCTCCCGAATGGACTCTTTTCCGAATAACTCACGCACGACAGCTACAAAAAACGTAAGTTTCATTTCAATGGATTAAAAAATATTTGATAAGACAAAAAAATAGACACTTATCGTGTGTTATTTCTCCCTCAGATATCTTCGCATACTGGTTAGCACGGTCCTACCGACGATCGCCGTCGCGGTCACGTTCACGTCGGGCATATTGACCGACAGAACGAAGGCGAGCACCATCGACATCCGGATGCCGTTCAGCGTGACCCTCGGCGTGTTCGTCTTCTACTTGGTCTTGGACGTGTCGGAGAAGCGGCCGATCGACTCGATCTTCGACGCTATGGTAACATCCGCATTCATCCAAGCACTGTCGAAAGGAGAAGAACCGTTAATAGGATTGATCGTCATGACGTCGCAGGGGAGCGGAGTTCTAGAGCAGATACTAGGACAGATGAAATCGTGCTTTACTCACTTCGAGTATCCTTCTCGTCGGACTTTAGTCCGAACGGTTTACGGATACGCGATCTCCACGTACCTCTTCAACGGGTTGGTTTGGTTTGCCTACTTGATGACAACATTCGCGCAGGAGAAGACGATGGCTTCGCAGATATCGTCAGTTTCGATAGGATTTTTTTACATGTTCCTGATATTTTTCAGTTTCATGAACGGGTGGTCGTTATGCACGGCTACGAGTGCGTGCAAAGTACTCAATCGTGGCCACGAGGAACGGCCCACCGCTTCTCCCCCGTCTCATCCTCCCTCTTACGAGGAAGCGATGAGCATTGTTTAAATAAAGAAAGTTAACTGTCACGATTTATACAAAAAGTATGTAGATTTTTAGAGATTTTGACAAATAAATAACAAGAAAACAAATATGAAAATGTATAATTGTTAGTTTTTTTTTCGTTGTACTTTTCGACTATTATGTACTTTACTGGACTTAGAAAAAAAATTTCGACTTTTCTGGACTTAGAAAAAATTTCGACTTTTCTGGACTTAGAAAAATTTTCGAGATTTCTGGACTTAGAAAAAATTTCGACTTTTCTGGACTTAGAAAAAATTTCGACTTTTCTGGACTTAGAAAAAATTTCGACTTTTCTGGACTTGTACCGACGTGTACCCATGACGTAATGGGGGTTCGGATCGACGTGCCACTTCGAATGCGGTGGGCATGAGGAGGAAGGTACCCATGACGTCATGGGGTGGAATGGACTTCCATTTCGTATTTTAATGTAGAGTGAAACGTCTTCGTACTTTTACGTACCATGGGATGATATTCGCCACTACCGTACTGCAGAAACAACGCAAGAACGCAAAAATACTGCGACGAAGTTGCGTTTCCACAGGACGACCGGGCTGCCGGCCGATGAAACGTTGTTCAGACGCTCACTGATCGAATTGTTGTTGTGGTATGAAGCTCCGCGGCTTCAAGCTCGGTTTCAACA